>NC_047020.1:18025609-18187034 GCF_902652985.1 Pecten maximus
CGAACTTATGTGAACTATAACGTACTGTCGATTATGGGTATCGAGCCTTCAATTACGCTGTTTTTTGTAACATTATTACACGGCTTTAGCAAATCCTGACTGAACAGACCATCATTCGACTACTGCAGAGACAGGTAAATGTTAATGTAGGGAAATATCATCAAAATAAAATGAATATTTTTTATGTTTCATGGTTGTAATAACTTTCAAATCTAACACAAGTTTTAGGTATTAACACAGTGTTACTTTACGAATATTTAGTTTGCATTCAGTGACAGCAATATCGAAACGAATGAGTATAAATTCCGTCGTATATACAGAAGTGACGACAGTTCAATTTATTTAACGATTAAGTTTACTTGTCGTTTGTGTTTAGTTTTGTGAGTATAACAGAAACGTTTGGGAAATCATTGTCCTTAACCGTTTTAAGCGATACCCGTGAAGTTTACCTGACGCTTGTAATTTCATACGAATAAAGTCTGTTACTAAAACACAATCCAAATAGTTTTTCCTTCTCCAAAGGAGACTTTGAGCAAGTATACGCCTAAGGTGTCTTTCTGATATCATAAAGCCCATGCCTTTTAATAACGACACCATTTCCTTTGTTTCAAGTCCATTTCAAATAAGTATCTAATAACACCATACACAGTCATCCTGTCAAACGTTCTTGAATGATATGATCTTCAAATACTATGAAGAAGTGATTACGCAATAATATTTTGTTCCCACGCAATAATGTTTCGTTCCCACGCAAAATATTTCGTTCGCACGAAAAAATATTTCGATCACACGCAATGACATTTCGTCCGAACGCAATAATATTTTTGACGATTTGCCACCGTAGGAAACCGCACGTCAGTAACAGGCAACGGAAACGGTAAACCAACGGTGTTAAACACAAATTTGACGATACCGGAAGCTGTGTACCAATTAATCGAACTACATGTACACCACAATATTTGTCTTGACCTAGAAGAAGAAAAAAAAAAACAACGGGACCTCGAAAAAACTTCGAGTTATCCGAGTGTTCGAATTAAGCGAGTTATCATTTTTGGTGAAAAGTTTGGTCAATATTTGTCAATATTATATAATCATTATAACTCCGCTCTGTCGCTCATCAGTTTAGTGTGAAGACTGGTCAATACATGTAAATATATATGTAATGTTTCGTTATGTCACTTGTAATTTGGTGTAGTTTTGCCGATATACAGTCACGATAAAGTTTCTTTCACTTAGTCACTTCAATAACGATCTGATGTGCAAGTCATGTTTGCAAAAGGTAAACGATAAAACGGAATTCGACACAATAACAAGTTATTCATGTCAAATCAAATAACCGTTTAAGTTTAACACAGATTGCATGCAAAACGTAACCGGACCACTACCTTTTATTGGACATATACAATACTGTTTGATCGGCCTACTTACTTATAATTGATAACCACGCCATTTCCATGTGTATTAGCACCGGAAGTTGGGCTGCGCTTGTGCGTATAAAATGTTACTGTGACTGAGTTGGCGTTTTATCCGATTTAATAGACAGCACTGACCGTTACAGTTGTACTCTGAACACCTCGGCAGTAATTACGCTATTGTTTCAGCAGTTTAAAGATTTAATAGGCGCCGGTGACTGTGTCATTTCTACACCTGTAAAAACATCAGCCGGGTAGATCTACCGGTGTGTCAGAGATTAGTTCCGCTTGAGCGAGCGGGTAGATGAGTTGTTGACTATCGTGTGTACTAATATAGGCGACCGCCTTAGGAAATTACCTGATGTAAGTAAAGCAGTACTTTTTATCACCAAGACTTGTTGTTATAAGATTCAACCGACAATTTCTTTTATGAATTTATGAAACACTTATAATAGCATGTAGGTTAGTAGTGCCGATATGTTCAGTATTACAAACGGAATTTAGCTCTTAAAAAATGTCGGCGTTTACCACCGATCGACGAAGTTATTCGTTCATTTCAAATAGGATTTTTATTGTTGGGACCAAATTTTCACTTCGTATTATCCGAGTTTTTCGAGTTATCCGAGTTCGAGTTTTCCGAGTTTTTTTTTACTAAGATAAAGAGAGAATTCGGCCGGGACCGACTATGTACTTCGAGTTAAGCGGGGCATTCGAGTTATCCGAGTTCGAGTTAACGAAGTTCCACTGTACTTGCTTAGTTCTTTGTGATATTTCCACAGCTTTAGACAGAGCCTGGCACAAACGTTTACTAGTCAAGTTCAAATCATTTGGTATATCAGGAAACTTTCTATCTTGGATTGAAATTTTTTATCAATAATTGTTCTTCTGATGTTTGCTGGATACATGCCGGTGTTCCTCAAGGGTCAATTCTTGGACCTCTATCTTTCCTAATATGTATCTACAACACGTCTCTTTGCTGATGACACTTCTCTTAAAGTCTCTTCATCTTCCTGTCTAGAAATACAATCGCTTTTAAATAGGGACCTGGAATCTTTAAATAGATGGGCTAACACATGGCTTGTTACTTTCAATCCAAATAAAACAAGCTATTTTCATATCAAAATTCAAATGATATTGATGAAGATCTTGAATTAATTTTGATGGCCACTTCTTAAACTTTAGTAGCATGCACAAGCACCTCGGAGTCACTTTAAATTCAGATGCAAAATGGGTTGATCATATGAATGAAATCTATAAGTCAATAATGAAGAAAATTAGTATTTTACGAAAACTCTAATATTGGCTGAAGCGGAATGCTCTTTTAAGAATATACAAAACTTACATATTACCAGTTTACGAATATGCATGTGAAGTTTGGGATGGGTGTACTTTATGTGATTCAGAAAAAGTTGGAGAAGGCTCAGCGTGAAGCTGCTAGAATAATTACTGGGTTACCGTCATATGCTAGAAATGAGTCATTATACAGATAGAAACGGGTTTGGAATTACCCTCAGAGAAGGAAAATACGAAAAATACCCTTGATTTATAAAATGGATACTTATAAAATCATACTCTAAATTTCATAACAAATCTACTTTCAATTATCGTTGGCGAAAACAGACGCGGTCTTAGAGATAGTGAAAATTATGGAATTCCCAATTTCAAATTATCTCTTATAAAATAATCTTTTCTACCTTCATCTTTGATGATGTGGGATGTTCTTGGCGACGATATTAGATCCTTGTCCTTCTCGTCTTGCAAGTCCGCTGTAATTTTAAACGTACATCATTCAGTCCCCACTTACTATTTAAGTAGAGAACGAAAGCTTAATATTATCCATACTAAATTGAGACACAATTGCAGTGCTTTCAAACATGATCTTTAGTGTGCAAACCTGGTTCAGAACTCAAATTGTATTAATTGTGGCTACCCTTGTGAGAATGCCTATCACTTCTTCATTGAATGCCAGACTTACACAAATGCCCGTGCTGCTCTTTTTAGTCATTTACGTAGTTTGAATATGAATATATCTCTAAGAATGTTACTGTTTGGTAATGAAAATATATGTCTTTAGATTTAAATTGTGACGTTTTTAATCAAGTGCGCATTATTATGAGATCCAGTGGAGGATTTTGACATATTTAATTATGATAGTCTATTATGACTTTATACAAATTAGTATTTTATTGATGTATTGTAATTAACAGTCTATGCTGTCATCTGTTTGTCTGTGTAATTGTAGTAAGGAGATGGCTTCATAAGTTGCTATAACTTGTGCCTGATCCTTTTCACCGATTTTGATTAATGGAATATGTTTAAAGTCAAAATCACAGGAAGTGGGAAAGCACAAAATTAAAATGAAAAGCTAATGTTTGCCAAGGGAAACAACTAAACCAGGACAAATATCAGTGATAATAAACGGGGATGTAAAATTCGACCCACCCCCCCCCCCCCCAAAAAAAACAACCCAACAACAACAACAACAACAAACAAACAAACAAAAAAAGAAAAAAACAAAATCACTAGAACGTTTTGAAAACTTAAGAGGAATTGGTCTCTAATTTCGAATACGAGTAAGGATCAACTAAAGAATTGATATATATGAGGCGATCGAAACAACTGAAATAAGTCTAAAGATCGGAGAAATGTCAAAATCATGATGGTAAGGCATGAAATATCTGAAATATCTGAAAGAAAATCACAGAAATGTTTATATCAGCGTTAAATATTGTAATTGTAGGAGAGTCATTGCGTGTCGGGACGACATTTACCTCAAGCTCAGCCTATATCACGTTTCTAAATTAAGACTATTTTTTTTCTGGCGATATCAACTACATATGTATCTTGATTTTGAATATTTTTTTCCAAATTTAGAAAAGAACACATTCATTACAATGTCAATATCACTGGCCTGTTGCGAACTGACAAACGCTCAAAGGTGTATTGCACTAGTCATTTTCCTAGTCCTTCCTTCAGTCACCTGCACATCACGTTCCGTAAATAAGCTTGACGTAGATTGGATCGTCTTTCTTGATATCTTCCGATAAGGCCATGATCGCTTCGCCCAGCTGCATACAGCTGTCCTCCATCACATTCCTTGGATTAGCGTTGGGTGACGTGTAGGCGTCCACAATAACCTCATTATGACTACCAGGAGCTCGAAGTTCCTTAACTACTTGTTGTAACCCAATGGCGACATGCTGTCCTTTCCGTAGATGGATACCGAATATTTCGTCACACATATCCTCGTCACCGACCTTGAGTTTCTTTTTTTCGTCGTCCTTTTCGGCGTCAAACGGAACTGTTATAGCAACGCCATATGTATATTTACACATCCGCGAGGTGATCGCCAAAGGCTTATGTCTGAACAAAGCTGCAAAACAGTCATGGATGGGTCAACGAAGGTGATACGAATCTTGATTCACTGAAAAATTCCTCCAATCGTTGTCTAATGATTTGAGCTTCTGAGTACCCCCCGACGAGCACCACAGCGTCCAGAGGTTTGATGTTATTGTTCTCCATCAGACTGTTTAGGTGCACGAACATATTGGAGATTCACTTAATAGCGGCTCACATTTCTGGTCACTGATTGACATTTTTTGGCAATACATGTCGCTCCTTGACTAGATGGTCCAATGTCTTTCATATACTCCTGAAAAGTTGGACCTGTTGATTCATTTATAATGGATCCCAGGATTGCTGTGACTTTTACAAATATGTTACGACTTCCATCCGGCTTTTAATCTCGTTTAGCACGTTCAAAGTGATGTTGAGGAATCGCTGTCTAGATGACTTCACCTCCAAATATAGACACCATAATCTTCTAAAAAGCTTTGTCTACGGTTGTTCCACCCCAGTTACTTCCTCTTGGTATGTGTAACTCTTGAAGAGCTCCGTTTTCTGACTTCCGACCGCCAACATCCATTCCCGACCCCCAAACTCCATACCAAAACCCCAACCTCCTTGCCTAGCCCTATCAACAGACTTAGTCGACTGCACATGGGTTTTGCTTTATACAGTCGCAATACAAGTTCTATTGCAGATCATAAATATAGTTTTGTATGTATTTAGTGAACTATAAAGGCTTTGATAATGTGCTTCCTATTTGTATTATCAAGATTGTTACGAAGATACTTTATTAATATCTGGTGACATAAAACAAGAACAGAACACTAAGTAAACAAAACCACAAAATCGGAATCTTACTTAAACTCGGTGAAACCCTTGCTCAAACATCAAATATTGTGCTCAATCCAACTTTCTATAAGCTCACTTAAATTATGAAATTGCAGTTTAAAAGAAAACAATATTCCGCCAAAATAATATTTCACCTTACGCCTTTCCAAAACATGTTCTAATTATTGAAACAATGATAGTTCAGATACCAAGTATGGTTTCGTGAATACGGGCCCATGTAAATAGGAATTGTAAACGAAAGGGAGACAGCTTGTAATCATATAGCCTTTGGCCAAACGCCCATTAAATTGTTAATTTTGTATATTTATTTTGAAATGAAATGTTCTACTCTATGTCATGCCTAAGAAATGTCACATTCTCAAATTGAGAACTGCGGCAGCAAGAACTCTAACGAGTGTCTAACACACTGAACCCCACACCGTAATTTGAATTAGAATGTCTATGAAATCGTCCAGTGATGCACTACATTATATCTCCATCAGTAGATCGGTGTCGTTTACGGAATCCATGACGTTGAGTGTTTATATAAAGATATAGAGTCAATATTTGATGGGGAAGCAGCGATGTTAGTATCAAAAAAGGACAATCAAACAATGACAATTGAATACATTACATTGTTCATATATTTTGATGATTAGCTGTTCCTATTGATTACCTTTGACTAAAGATTTGAGATTATAGACTAATGTTGACGAGTCTGTAGCATCCTTAAAGACTTAAAAGAGGATATCGTCCAGTAATTATTGTGTAAAGGGTGTCTATGCAAATACATCTCTTTTGTTCGTGCTTTGTATTTTTTCTATCGATTTTGAGTTAATATCACGATTTCATTTTTATGTCACTATTCTCTGCTGTTTTCAATAAACAGTGATGTATACATTCGCATTGACCCATCTTCGTTCAGAGCGTAGATATTGAGGTTGCATTGGCCTATCTCCATAAAGAGTTTAAATACTGAGGTCGTATTAACCCACTTTCGTAAAGAGTATTACGTTGATGTCACATTGACCTATTTTCGTAAATAATGTCATATTGAGGTCACATTGACCTACTTTCATAAAATGTTAAATAGAGGTCGCTTGACCCACTTTCATAAATATTGTTTAAATATTAAGTTTACTACGAAAATAATTCTGAACATTTTACTAAGCATCTCGTTCGATAACGCTTTACCGATATAGAACCAACTAGAACTCTGTTGAAATTGATCATTTTCTTTGTGTTGGCAGATGATGTACCTAAATTTCGGAACCGTGCTAACGTAACCTAACTATACAACATAAAACATGATGATAGGTTACCAAATACATTCCAGTAGATACTTAATAGCGTGTAAATGTTTGATATACAATACACACTAACATAATGGGCTGTCTCAGCCTATACGTTTAAGAGGTAACTAAGCAACTAGATACATTTTTCATCACAGTGATTTTCAATGACCCGAATAAGGTTTCTTGTCGTACCTTTACAGGAGTAATCTATCCTTTTTTCCTGCTTCCCCTCGTGTTATCATTATTGTTTCCTATAGATGTCGCTCTAAAACGCCCTAATTTACATAACAATCTGTCCCGTTTTAGAAAGCTATATCATGGTTTATGTTCAAATAAAGACTCTATTCATTTTTCCAGTTTAATGAATGTTATATAAATAAAATAATAACAGACAGAATTTCTTATAACTTTACCTAGCCCGAGTTTCCTCTGGTCCAGACATGATGTCAGGGCCAGAGAATACTCGGGCTAATCCACCTAATGACAATTTGAATTTGATATAATTGTATTGGTCAACCACTTGCAAAATCTAAAACACAAGATTGAGATACAAAATATGTAAATCGAACCGAAGTGCGAAATTTACATAGATATACGCTTTAATGTTAGTTACTCTCACTTTAAGTTTACAATTGATATTAATTACATAGATAAATCATTATATTGCACTATGTTTTATTTACTCACAATCATATATTGATATAGATATCTTGCATGATGCAGAATATCATTTCTGCTCTCTTTACAATCAATAAAGACACCGATGATAACAATCCGTGGGATAACACAGGTAAAATCTAAACTTCCTATAATAGATTATACGCTACGTCTTAATGCAATTAAAATCCACTGGCATTGTATAAGCACTGAATCTATTTTGGCCTTGAAATGCAAATGGCGGTTATGGATAATATGTAGATAATATCTCTGACATAAGGCCCATAGGGAGACATTTCAAACACCAAACATTTTATTAGACACTATTTACAACTCTGAACATGGCAAGAATACTGTTTTTAAGGAAAAATTGCTCAACTGCTGATTTTGAAGTAAAATATGCACATTTCTGAAAAAGGTCCCAAACACCACAGTTGAACTAGTTGCCTTGTAAACATCCTTCTTACTACAATCAGATGTCTTAATAGTACGCAATAGGAGCATTTGTATTGTTTGAAATGCCTCTCTTTAGGTTATATTTGTGTAACATTACTCACATCCGCTATTTGCATTTCAAGGTCAAAACAACATAAGTGTTTTAACCTACATATTGTAAAATTCGGTAGAAAAATGCCCCTATTCTGTGCAATAGACACTTGTGAGCATAACGAAATTGTTATTTTTCGGGTTTGATCATTTGTCTGGCTTAAAATTATTCCATCTTACCACAAAGTAACTCTATGGAAGAAACTGTTAGCATGCACAGCAAAGTATTTGTAATTCTGAGAAACTACATGTCCAGACAAACATTAAGGTATATTACATGACTGGTTTTGAGAAATTTTGTGGTATCTATTCGCTTTTGATTTTCAAAATTATTCTCCGATATATATTTCCTAAGGTTATTTAAGGACGACCTATCCTGTATGTACGAGATACGTGCGTGTGGTGAATGTGTGTTATTACATTGCATTTATGTAAACGAGTATAAATTGAAACAATGCGTAAATATACTAGCGTATAGGCAATGATATACCATGCAAACATACATGTCATTACATCATTTCCATTTCTATAGATTGTACCTTGTCTATTTAACATAATGACTTTAAGGATTTTGGCGAGCGCAATGACCGACAGCTACAGGGGAGAACTGGTTATTCAGAAACCATGCATAGCAACGTATTCATACCAAATCAGGTATTCACTAACATTAAAAGAGGATAAAATGATGGGGAAATAGTCTTGAAACGAGAGTAGTGCAGCCCCGTGAATACTGACAAAAATGTAAAAACTGAGTGAAAAAAAAGTTTCTATGCATGTTTTCTAAATAAAAAGTTTCAACTGACGGTTTTGGCCATTGTACTCAGCAATTCCCCTTTTAACATATATACACCGGATAGACCGACCTATCTCATCAACTGTAAGATATATTTTATCACAGTAATAAGGCGGTGTGTCCGGCCAGTTTAACCTCGGTATGTTACAGTACTCACTCAGACATTGTTTTCCGTGTCCCGACGTCGTACACGAGAATATACACCTTGACCTAGCTACGTACTGTCGTCTGTACACGTGTGATGCCCGAGCATGAAATTATCTAGGACAGAGAGTAACATTTGCGTGACTATTTAGTGATGCCTTAACAAGGTATATACTAAACCAGCATTATACCCATGTACCTATACTCATCATCAATCTTCGTTTCCCCCTTCACTGAGATCAATGTTACATGACAATTGAAAAGATATTTACTATTATGAAAAAAGAATTTAGAACATATTGATTACAGTAATTACCAATTTGAGATTTTGTTAGCACAGTCTGTATAGGATTGCAAATTCAACACAAGCGACGCGAGTATTGAATTACTAGTCAGTAGTTTTGTCAGAGAAACGTGTTATAGGTGATCACAAGTTAACAGCTCTTGTATAGACACGAGAAACTTTACCGAGAAAAGCTAAGCTCATCAGCAGAAACACACACTTACTGGTTAAGCTGTCAAAATGGAGCCAATCTCTTAGCTACCCATATTGTTAGCAGGCACTGTGAAATGGTCAATGCCATATGTTGTCATCACACTAATAAGAATGTCCATCCGAGTCTCCTCTGTCAATTTACAGGAAGCTGTATAGTGTAACGTGTCATTATTACTGTCACGATGGCATTGATGACAGAGTATGTCCACCTTACTATTAGAGAATGACAGTTAAGTGCTTGATGACAAGGTATCCATTCTGTAACTGCCTTACATTTACCCCAGGGATCTTAAGAATGTCAATGGCGCGGTAGCTATCATGGATTGGTTTAAACCGACTTAAATCCAGGTCACTATCTAATCTCTCTCTAAGAAAGTTATTCTCGACGGAAAGAATCGCTCTATTGACCAGCTTCTCTATTCTATCTCTTTCGGAATCATCTGATGCCTAAACTATACTTGTCAAGATGGCCGATAAGTTTGTATTTGTTCAGAATAGTTACAATATCGGGAATAAATCCTTTTTGTGGTTTCATTCTTAAGCCTTCGAGTGCAAAGAATATTGATACGAACACGTGAGAAATAAGTTCTTTACAGCGTACATTCTATCAAGTGAGATCAGCTTCTGTAGGAAAATAAGCTTCCTCTTGGAAATTTCACATCAATTCTTGAGAGGCCAAGAATAATTTCTACCATATTGGAGCGTGTAGCTTTACGGATGTTTACTATGTGTTTCACTACATAGTGTTGTAACTGTCGAATAGACTCGATGTCCGAAATGGTCAACTGGGACCAGTGTTCACAGCCGTAGAGAATCGAGGGCAAGATAATTATCTTATACAATTTTACCTTGATTAGTAGGTGGAGGTCATGCGCATTCCCTTGTAGCAAACCGAATATAGCGTGCAATAAAATTTGACCTTTTAATATGCTCGGTCTATATGTAAAAAAAAGTCAAAGTGTTGAGAATTACGTAATGATGTAACATCATAAAATACCACAGAAAATTCTTTTGTTTAAAATATTAATATATAACAATATCATATTTCATACCCCAAATCTTCCTAATGCTAAATAAAAAATCGAGTTTCAAGAAAATATAGCCCATTTTGTTTTTACGGGCACAGATGACAAACGGAAAACCAAACTTGTCTCTGTATCTTTTGTTTCTCTCTCGGATGGTCTCTTTTTCAGCCGGAGTTAGAATATCAATTCCAGCAGCCTTAAGCTCATTCCGTGACTCCAAGGATAGACCCCATTCGTCCTTCCCGGCAAGATTATGAAACAAGCGGAGAACTCCTTGCTTACCTGAAAGTACCGAAATGTTTTATAAAAAATATAACGGTATTATGCTACTCTCTTTCTTTGCATTTGTCTACTGTGTTTTCATGTTGAAATCACTAATACTATTAAAGATAGAAGAATTCGGTTAAGCATGGGCTATATAATAATGTAAGTCCATTATCTTAGTGCACAAAGCCTCCCTCCCTTTTTATCAAAACATTTCATCTTTCCTCTATATACCCACTTCGAACGCTTTTGTTTTCTTGTTTTGAGAACTTCCTCTGCCAAGGAAACGAACGACGTATCAAGTATATGGCTGTGAATTATACTGGAGCGTACATAGGACTAAGGCCAATACTAAATACACCGAGGATGAAATCGGGAGAGTAATTCAATATATAGATCTTTTTTGATATTCGGTACAAGCTCGATCAACATATTATTTGAAATAATCCTAACTGTATCATACGTGGAGGTTTCAAGTTAGTGATACCCTGACATGGATACTGATAATCACATACATGTAAACTACCCAAATGCACGTATGCAGCTTAATAATTTGGTAGAAGAAAACAATCTGATTGATCCTTTTATACTTTTTTCCAAACTGCAAACATTATACATGGAGAAGGAAACAAGCTAGATTACCACAGATAACCTACACAACATAATCGACAGGACAAACATGTATGTGGGATACAGATCACACCATTCCATTATAACACTTGAAATTAAATTAAACAATTTTATTAAAGGCAAAGGCTTATGCAAATTTAATAATAACCTTTAATGTGACCAGGAATATGTGCCAAAATCAAGAATACAATAAACAATATTAAATTACAGTATGCTTCTCCAGTTTATAATAATGACATCGTAAATATACCAGATTCCGAACTTTTACTTAGTGTTGATGATCAATTCTTTTTGGAAACATTGCTAATAGAGATCAGGCGAGTAACAATATCTCATTCATTATTTAGAAAAAAGGAAAGAGATAACAGAGAAAAAAGTTAATATCTGAAATAGAAATACTTGAAAAAATAATGCTAGGGTATCTAATCAGGCAATATATGAGTAAGGGTTGGGCAAGAATTAAAATCAAAAATATATGATAAAACTTCCCACAACAATTTAACTTTTGATTCCTTATGCAAAATGCTATATATATTTTACATCCAGGAAAAAGCAAAGACTAAATATAAATAGTTTGAATTAGTTTTTTGTTTCTAAATATGATACTGAGAAAAAAAATGTCAATCAAAAATGCATGTATTGATAAATTTGATCAAATATGGGTGGATTGGAAAGAGACGTTTGAAAGCTAATTTATCATTATTTAATGCAGTTGTAGTTCACAGGTTGATGGGTTTTTAATATCACATGTATATTATGATGACAAATTGGATTAATCATTTTAGTACCAACCTTATCTATTTTCGTAGTATAATACCTTTTTCACAATGCATCTGAACATTGTTATTTGTAATTAGAAAAATAAATATGTGCATCAGTTGTGTATTACAACAGCAAGATAAATAAAGATCAACACAGGTATGTGTACATGTATTAGATTGATAGAAATACTGTGTCAAATTGACTTATGGTGTATATACCTGTACCTGTATGTGTGAGAGAGGTTTGTGTTTGTGTTGTTATATATATATATATATTTCTGTCTTACTTTTCTTCTTCTTGTCTATGATGTTTGTAGGTCAATTCTATTTGAGCCCTTGTTGTGTTTTGTAATGTTACTTGTTTTCTTTACAAATATTCTATTCTCAGTGCATGTAGGAAAATGTCAAAATATCAAGATAAACTTGCAATTTCTCTATTTGTCTATTGAAAATTGAGTAAATTGGAATTATTACTGTTTTACCGAATTACTGCCCTTCGTTTGATTACTCAGCAAATTTTCCAAAAAAAACCCAAACTCCTAGCTTTTCTGTAAGCATAATAGAACACCTTTTTTCCAAAAGGGTTACTTCTCTCTGGTACATTTTAGATACATATATATAACATATTGTGATATAATCACAAGTATAGTGTGAGAGCCCTCCTGTGCGAGGACAACACTATTGTTCGGGGAGATAAACTCAGGGCTCCCCAACCCTGGCAACTCCTACCAATTAAGGATGTGTGTATACCATTATTGCTTTTCCATAATTGCATACACACATTTAAAGTTTTTCCTGCTGTGGGAATGAAATATTTGTAAAAACAAAACAAAAAACCCCAACAGATTAATGGCATATCCATGGTAACAAAAGTATGTCTCGCTGTCTTTAAAACATAAAACAGCTATATTGTCCATCGAATGTTTACCATGAACACGTTTAATCCAGAACATTGCGAAATTTTTAACATGAACCTTTTACCTCGATGATAACTTACAACGTGACCAGCATGGGGAACTTGCAGCTTAACTATATGATGTTTGGTGGTAAATTCCTCTACCTACGGCGTTAGCATGTGTGCAATATGATTTCAATAATATCATTTCCGTATAAAAAAAAATATATAGAAAATAATAATAATAATAAAATAGGGTTTTATGAGAATCAGGTTAATAGGGGTGAAATAGGGTCGCCACCTCCTCACACTTGGTGAGCAGGGATGAGGATGAAACCTTGATATGCATGGAATGTGTGACGTAACATGAATGAATGTATGAAGTGATGGCATAGAAAGAATGTGAGGAAGGAATGATTTTATTAGACGGAAATGTGTAGAGTGATCATGTCATTAAGTGAAGAGATGTGTGAAGGGTGACCTGCTAAAGTCAATACCTGATTAAGTATAGCGCGGATAGTCGTTCAACAATAAAAATATCCTATATAAACAAACTGGACAAACCCATACCATGAAACACTATTACCTGATATCTCATCCCTTCAATTCGATATCTTTAAACTATAGGAGGGATTGGGTGACGTAGATCTGCAATTTCCTAAGGTGACGTAAAGTACTGAACACTGACTTGTAGACAGTTGAATGAAATGTGACCACACGTCCAACAACACTGAATAGTAGAAAGATTCCAAAATACGACAGATGATTTTAATATCCAAAGACCATGTACTGTTGTGAAAGTTTTTTTTATACAGGATTGTAAGAGGAAGACAACAGTATATCTGAACATGAATGTTTATAGTCAACAAAATATTATACTGAAGATTTTTTTTAAAGATTTCACAAATATACATGTTATCGTAAGATATGTTGACAATGTTTAATAAAATAACATTATTTAAAAAGATATCTGGTACATAACTGGTAATATTTTCAAAAATACAAAAAAGACCATAACCAAGCTTTAAAGGGGGAGGTAATGATACCATTTGTCATTATTCTGTTGTCTTGTGTAAAATGAAATTAGATGCGTTCATTATTTGTTGATGTGTCTGATGGCTCGATGAACCACCCTAGTTATTATTTGGAGGACGTGATATTACCATATTCAACATGGCGTGTGTTATCGATGAAGCAGAAAGGCTCAAGGAACACATGAATTCATTTGATTCAAGCATATCTATGCATATCAATGTTTTGTTCATATTTGGCCTTTTATCGATTTGAGTTGCAATTACGATATCGTGTATGTACATGTCGACATTTTCTGTGATCAGCTTTATAGTTGTGTGTGGGGAAAAACGAATAAGTACTTCATATTGTTTTGCTATCTCGTGAGAATCTGGGGCAGTATTACTAGTTCGTCTTACCATCCAAACATATGTATTGACATTTTAACCTGCATATTTCCACCATGACCTACCGTCGTGCGAGAGATGGTCAAGGAAGTCACACACGCGTCGGTGTATGTGATGCGCGCCCGTGAATGGACGGTGCTGCCACACAGCGGCCGCACACAGTGAACAGTGCTCCACCACGTTACCAAATACAGCAATGAAATCATCGGACGTCAGTTGGTTGACATCATGTACTGACAGTAACGTCTTTCTGAAGTAAACATCATACAGAATTGAAGCGCACATTTAAGTAAAGATTTAGCTTACATATGCCCGCTACCCTAACCCTACTCCCAAACCCAAACCTATCAAACCATAAACAATTTTTGTAGAGAAGGATACAGAGCATGAGCGACTGTTAATCCGAATTGTGTTGTTTATCGTTCACGTTTGTTAACTTACTATAAACACTTGTCAATGCATTTTTTTGTTCCGATTTAAATAATATTTAAATATTGTTTAATATAGTCTTAATTTCCCGGTTTATTACGGGAAAGAAAATGATGTTACTGCATGTAATAATTTGGTAATTGAAAGATGGGTCACCACTCATTCGCTTGTGAAAATGTCATCCTTGTACGTTTAGTGCTCTCATCAAATTTCAGGTTGATACAAGGGTACGCCTCTCAAAATGAGCTGCCGTGATTGTGATCCCGTGACTCGGGAGAGGTCAGATTAACCTAAATTTTGACGACGACACTAAATGTACACAAGTCAAATTTTCACAGACCGACTAAATATAGCACATTGGGAGATTCGGGACTGAAGGCATATTCACCAGATGATAGATTTTTGCAAGTATTGGGTACGCATTATTTTTCTTCGAGTACAATTTCAATGCTGCACAAAAGCTTATTTACGATTTTATAATATACCCAAATAGTTCATACTGTTCGGCTTATAAAAAATAAACCTGTTATGACGCGATCAGAGTCACGTGGGTATTTGTAATTCGATCTGGCTGATCTATAAAGAATTTCCACAAATCAAAGAATATTAAATTTATATTTTACATCTCGATTAATTTATTAAGTTTTACACATTTTAAGGTTTTCATGTTTCATAACATCCCTCTTTGTATTGGTCTTAACATTCACTAACACCTGAGCAGTTTTCATATATTACATCATATCACAGTAAAGCAGTGATGTAATTATTTTTGTTACAGAAATATAGCGTTTTACTCACCCATGCATTGTTTTCCGTGTTCCGACGTCACACACGACTTTTGTTTTTCTTTTGTTTTTGGTGCAGATCTCAATAGTGGTATGTAGACCCCTATACGCCCGAACTTAGTTGTACTGTCATCAACACAAACTTGGACAAAGAGGAACCTCTCAGGTATCAACGCAAAGTGTTGCGTATTTATTGAAGAAAAACTGTTTATTACCAATTGCGTCGTTATTATCAATTGGGTGTTACATAGCCCGAGAGAAAATATATATTAAAACGGCAGCGTAGACCGGTAACTGAACGATACCAAAATTTAATCATGCATACCCAAGCAGTTTTGTCCATACGAAATAGAATTTTTCTAGATAGGATTTTTATTTTTTATCTAATATTGTCAGACAAGAATGACCTGTCGTGTTGACCTTTTCGTGGAATATTCAAAGTAGGCGATCCTATTTGTGCATGTAATTGATGTTTCGGTGCATCGAGTACATACCGCACACGTTGTGGAGTAATTTGCCTGTAAAATGATTTCTGCAATGCGATATTCAAATTATTAACAAATCAACATACAAACGATTTGGGGTGACAAACAGTGAGCAGCGGAAGGCCTTACAAAAATATGCTATATAATAAACTTACTGAGCCTGGTCTCTGTGTCGCACGCTCAATGTGCCTATACACACAGGTGAAAATCCCACAGATGCGGTCGTTGATTAGTGTATATTAAGTAACATTGGATAGGTAAGGTAATCAAGCGTAATTATATATATTGAATATCAAAAGTTGTAAAACGGAATGTTCTCATTCCTTGGAGTATCTTGTTGAACGTTGTTTGATATGACATTAGTTTAGCCTAATAGTGAAGGTGCAAGAAGTATGACATTAAATGAAGTAGAATTGAAAACAAAATCAATTGTAAAAATTTAAAACAAACTATGCACCGATATACGAAAGCCAGTTGGGACCGTTTTCGCAGAAGAAAATAATACATTTTTGTTCGCGTTATATCGCGAAACTAACGCGTTATTACCGGAAGCAGGTTATATAAGACATTGAAATGATTTCCGAGTATCAGATACTGACTGTAAAGATAGAGGCGAGAACGGAGATTTTTTGTTCTGTCTAGAATTTTGCATTTCAATGCAACATCGTATATATCCGAGAATTGTTTCCTTCATGTGTTGACTAAACAAACCCTCAAAATTTCAGCTTGGGATAGGCCAAGTTAAAAAAAATCTCACTAAACTGTCGTGCTTCATGTTGATACTCTTCAACAGTAGCATACACTTCTTATATATATAGTTTTGTGATATGCATGTTATAATGGGAAAATACACTACGGGATTCGAGCCCATAACAGTGTCACCACCTTTTCAGAAAGGTTTTCTCGAGCTGCTGGTGTAGTTTTGCTCCTCTACAATTTGACCTTGTCTTCTTTTAACCGGTACCTAGCATTGCTAATCCAGCCTTTTTAATTATTATCACTGCCCTCTGGTAAATCGTTTTTCTCACAATTTTTGAGTTAGTGCACATCCTCTTCTTCTTTTAAACATTTGCTTAGACTTATGTTCATTTCCTAGGAAGACGAAATAATAATGACTACTGACTTATTGAACTCTATACCTCTACGTTTTATAGTTAGAATGCCTAAATGATGAGATACGTTCACAAATTGTGTAGTAGTAGTAGTAAACTCTGGTTTGTTAGGAACAGAAAAAATGGTTTGTTTGGACAAGAAGAAAACTGTGTCTGTTGGAACCAGTAGAATACTCCGGTTTGTTTGGACAAGAAGAGTACGCTTGTTTGTTGGGATCAGAAGTAGACGCTTGTTTGTAGGGCCCAATAGAAAACTCTAGTTTGTTGGGTCCAGAAGAAAACTCTGGTTTGCTTTGACGCGACGAAACCTGAGTATCTAGGGTTGGTGGTTAGAGGAAAACATTGGCTTGCTGGACCTAGAGGGAAACTCGGGCTTATTGAGACCTAAGGAATGACACATACGATTTTACGATTTTACACAGATGTTGTATAAAAATACATTACAAACTTCAGATCAAAAATATATTTATTTCATAATTCAAATATATATGTCACAAATATATTGACAACACACATTAGTGTGACCTCTAGCATTAAATTCATTGATCTATGCTTACTTACACATTGTATGTAGATTTTTGAATAAATGGATAAGGGTGATGAAATAATGCATAACTGGCATTGGAAATATAAGTAAGGTAGTTTGTTTCCCTTACTCTGGACTCTAAGTTGAGACAATGACATTACGTCACGGCGATAATACAATGACAGTATGTCGTGAATTCAGTCACGTGACGTCAACATTTCCTTGAATTGATGTAACGTCCATATTAGATACAAAGAGGGTAAACAGGGTAAGAGAAAAACAATCATTCATCCCGATGGTAGTGAGACAGGGGAATATCAAATATCGGGTGAATGATTCTATAAGTATTATCGATATTGGGTTTGTCTACATAGTACGAAGTGTTTCCTTTATAATCATAAGCGGCAGGTACATTTGCAGATATTTTAGTTGTTTCTGCATTTAAATATTTATGTAAAACATCAAAAGGAAATCGCACAGCAGTACTCAGTAACGAAAAACGTTAAACCAACGGTGTTAAACACAAATTTGACGATACAGGAGGTGGGAAATTTCGAAAAAAAAGTCCTTAAGAGTTATTGGTCTCTGGTTTCTCGAATACGACTGAAGATAAACTAAAGTGCTGGTATCTATGAGGCGACCGAAACAAATAAAATAAGTCGAAAGATCGGAGAAATATCAAAACCATGATGGTTAAACATGAAATATCCGAAACAAAATCGCAGAAATGTTTACATCAGCGTTAAATTTTGGCTCTCAGAAACTACAGAGATATTAAAGATATATCATATGACTGTTTTACATTTGATTCGTAATTGTATTTAGAAAAGAACACATTCATTACAATGTCAATATCACTGGCCTGTTTCTTTTTAGCACAGTTATGCTACAATTCTGTAATTTCATGGTTTTTTGTTTGTTTTTGTTTTTATAGTTTTAAGCCTGTATGCCACTTTGGCACGGGACGGACTTTTACAGTTTCATCCAACAGTACTTTTGTCAAGGAAAATAATCAACTATTCTGTAACTTCAGTTGTTTTCCAGTACTCGGATGTCTCCTTCTCTTTCAAAGGTAACTAGGGATGGATATTTCCCCTTTAAAACATAAAGTTAATTGGGCATAAAAAATGCCATTATAGTCCAAACATGGTCATGTAAAGCCGGCCCAAGCTGGAAGTCACTACAATAATACAGGGTACGAACTGCCAATCACTTACACAATCAAAGGTGTATTCCTTAGAATGTATCAGTCATCTACCCAATTGACTTGAATTTTGCACGAGTCATTTTCCTAGTCCGTCCTTCAGTCACCTGCACCTCAAGTTCTGTACCCGCGTAAATAAGCTTGACGTAGATTGGATCGTCTGTCTTGATATCTTCCGATAAGGTCATGATCGCTTCGCCCAGCCGCATACAGCTGTCTTCCGTCACATACCTTGGACTAGCGTTAGGTGACGCGTAGACGTCCACAATAACCTCGTTATGACTACCAGGAGCTCGAAGTTCCTTAACTACTTGTTGTGACCCAATGGCGACATGCTGTCCTTTCCGCAGATGGATATCGAATATATCGTCACACATGTACTCGTCACCGACCTTGAGTTTCCTTTTTTCGTCGTGCTTTTCGGCGTCAAACGGAACTGTTATAGCAACGCCATATGTATATTTACACATCCGTGAGGTGATCGCCAAAGGCTCATGTCCGAACAAAGCTGCACCTTTCATTACAGCCATGGATGGGTCAACAGGTGATACAAATCTTGATTTACTGAAAATTCCTCCAATCGTTTTCTGATGATTTGAGCCTCTGAGTACCCCCCGACGAGCACCACAGCGTCCAGAGTTTCGATATTATTGTTCTCCATCAGGTTGTCTAGATGCAAGATCATATTGTCCAGAGATTCACTAAATAGCCTTTCAAATTTTTGATCACTGATTGACATTTTATCAGCAATAAATGTCACTCCTTGACCAGATGGGCCAATGTCTTTCATATACTCCTGAAGTGTCTGACCTGTTGTTTCATTTAGAATTGATCCCTAAGATTGCTGGGATTTTTACAAATATGTTACGATTTTCACCCGGCTTGTAATCTCGTTTAGCACGTTCAAAGTGATGTTGAAGACTCAGCATTTCTCCCGGATACTCTTCCCTCGCTGTCTGGATGATTTCACCTCCAAATATAGACACCATCATCTTCTGAAAAGCTTTGTCTACCGTTGTTCCACCCCAGCTACCTCCTGTTGGTATGTGTAACTCTTGAAGAGCTCCGCTTTCTGACTTCCGATAGACAGTTATATCAGCTGTCCCTCCTCAGATGATATAAAAACACAAATAAATAATCAAGTGATATTAAGATCAATTCAGTTCACAGTAGGAGATCACCATTTTCTCATTACTAAACATCAGTATATACAATATCAAGTATTAGGCAGATTATAAGGTATCATATTACCAGTTTGGATTTCATGGAAATATGAGATTCAGATAGGCAATATGAAATTATATTACCTGCCTAAAACCAAAATAACGAATTAACAAAATAACCTATTTGGGCCAATTTTGAATGAAATCCAGTGAAAATCAAATAGCCAACGCTTTTTTAGTCATCACCAAAGTCTGCCATGTAGCGAGCCGTACAGATGCCACCATTGCTGTGTGCGTTATCACTCTTTGCATGCGTGTAAACTTATATAACCCATGAAGAATCATGAATTGGAAAATCCCAGCTGGGTTATTGACCAGTCAGATGATTAAGGTTTTATTTTGCATTATGATAAATGTGAATAGCATCCTTGCCTCAATAAACTATTAAGATACAACCTCTGTCAATTTGAAGCACTGGTGCTGATCCCTAATGAACACTATGATTATGAAGTATATTAGTTCAAGGTTTGATTATGGACTTCCAATAATGTTAAGTAACTGACCTCCTAAGTCAGCAACCATGAACTTTGTTTCCGACCCCAGTGGTGTTGTATTCGACCGGCCCTGGATTGAGGAAGTCATATCCTCTTTGATATAACGACAATAAAGGGCAGCAGCTTCCGGCTCCAACGCAAGCATCAAATCCTCGTCGTCAATTCCAGCCTGATATATACGACAAATGTATGTTTTGACACGCGTCACTAGCGTGAGCATTATCATGTATAATTCACATGTAAATTTCGGTCTGAAATCAATGTCTACAAGTAAAATAACATTCAGAAAAGCATGGATTAGTAAGGATGCACTATTGTTGAAACATGAATTCAACAATTGTGTTCTCTTGAACAGCTGATTCACTGTGCTTTTTAAACGAACTGTCAAGCGTAAAATTGACTTTTTAAAAATGAATTAATTTATAGCACAATTAACATGATCTCTATACGGTGGTTTCATATTACCAACACGATATCTACTGTATACGTCTATAAACAAAATGCTTGAGTGCAAGTGCCTTACCCTCTCTGCAGCAGCTCTCATGAAGATCTTTGCTTTGTCGCTCCAAATTGCAGGAACTGTGATGACCCAGCGGATCATGTTTGTGTCCAGATTTAATTGAGAATTTTCCCTCTTGGCCATATCAAGGACATCAGCCTTCAGATATTTGAGTACATCTGCTATCACTGTTAACGCAGGTTTTTCGTCGTTTCTGTTGAATGCCCGTAACGTTGACTCTAAGCTTAGATCCTCCAAAAGAACGTTAAAATTTTAAGTATTCAGACTACCCAAATATAAAACCGTGAAAATAAGTCGAAATGTTTCCTTTAGTAAAATAAACTGTACTAATACCATTTTAACAAAAGCTTTAATAATGTCAACATGATTGAGGTTAAAACATAAATACTTCCTATAAAACAGCAGAGAATACCAAACATTCAAATAATATCGCCATTCTATCTAAACTCGATTACACGACGGCACAATACGAACACATATATATCGATTCGCATGCAGACACTTGATAAACAAGGAGAATATGACCATGTGTTTGGGAAGGGTAAGCGTCTTCTGTTGCATCAACGGCACCTGCCATACAAATCTAGGTCACGGCGACACCCGCCATACAAATCTAGGTCACGGCGACACCCGCCATACAAATCTAGGTCACGACGACACCCGCCATACAAATCTAGGTCACGGCGACACCCGCCATACAAATCTAGGTCACGGCGACACCGCCATACAAATCTAGGTCACGGCGACACCCGCCATACAAATCTAGCGCAAGTTTGGGTTAGGCACATTCTCAAAACAAGATTGGTAACAGAGGAACCACTTGGCATAACAATAAGTATCGAATATATATTTCCAAATGACACCATGGTATCGAAATAGACAGAAAAACCCTAATTACTGTACTACCATTCTTCCTATGCGAAATATAAGCAAATTCAGATATATTTGAAAGCCTTATATTATCTGATCATTATTACGAGGTAAGATCATTTATGCATTTGATTATGCAATGTCCACTTAAAATCGACAATGATTATTGACGAATTACCTTATCTGAAACCATAAAAACTCAAGTTTCTTACCAAGAAAACTTTGACAGGAATGGGACGAACGTTTATTGTACATAAGGATGATTTTTACTTTTCAAAATGGAACCTGTAAATAAGTTGATTGACCTAGGATTCTCTGAGATACCGAAAATAAGCTTATTTCATCACAAATATCGTTTAAGTTGCATCCATTCCGCAATACCAAAACTCCATATGGTGTTTGTACAGGTTATTTTTTACCCGAAGAAAGGGTTATAGCCATTTTGTCTTTACTTGATTTTTATTAGAACTTTAATGACAGATCTTTGTATGCACAGCTGATATACATGTATATTTCACAATGCTTACCTTTGCCTCATAGAGTTTCATTTTGAATTTTTGAAATAGGTACCACTGCTTTCTTTCTACTGGTTTCAGATCAGCATACCGTTTCTCGGCTTCATAACCGAAGTATTTAAAGTTCATGTTCGGGTCAAAGAGGGCCACAGTAGGTGTTTTCTCGGTCTGCCCTTGTTCAGCCTTCCATGACCGACAAAACATCTTCAGCTTATCCGATTTGTACTCGTCAGTCCAGGAACATACGTACCCAGTGTATGTTGTTCCGAAGTCTATAGCACACACAACCACGTATTGCTTGGCCTAAAATTGTTAAACATTAACAGAATACTATAACAATAAAATTGTCAATTAAAGAGAAAGGTAAAATTGCTTCGTTAATAACGCAAATGACAATGTAACAGAACTCTGGTGTCTTCACACTCCAATTTGATGATGAGTTTGATATCGCATCATTGAAATAAATCTTATTTCTAATAATAAGCAACATAATTATTTTGTTGTTGACATTGGAGTGTCAGTTTTTTGGGTGCCGGAATATTTAATAACAGGAGTCATAGAATTAATTCTTTTCCCAGTCGTCTACCTTAACATTACACTTACTTATGTCACAAGTAACGATGAAATCACTCCTGTGTGATGAACACTTATTAGAATAATTTCCCAGTTTCGAGACAAAACAGAGCGAATCTCAAGGAGGAACCTTTTAATTTCCAACTCGGAAAAAAACCCCATTTGTTTACCTTCATGGAGATCTGAGAGGGATCAAGATTCTTGAGGTGCCAAACCAGCCTCGTATGTGTCAACTATGATAATTTCTCATATCCCTCCCCTTGGATTGATATCACCCTCTTGTGTCCCATCTGTCATTAGTGTGTGAGAAAGACTTGTCTAGGTTTGAGATATACATAATCAGTGAAACTTTATACACTTATCCTGGTTCTGCGGAGATTTTGTTTTTGAGTTTGAAAAGATCAGCAATAAATGTTTAATTTACCATCGGCAGTGGCGGAGGTACACCTCCCTTTTCCACAGAGAGGGGTTGTCCATCAACCTGTTGCTGTGGCCGATGAGGCTCCTGGTAAACGGGAGGCTGTGCATGTTGCTGCGTTGCCGGTGGTTGGACATAGTGAGGCGTTCGTGTATATATATATTCTATGGGTGGTGGTGGTTGCGCCACCGGCACCATTGCTCCATTGACGTAGACGTAGTATGGTACTGGTCCCTGTGGTAGTTGACCTGGGGCCAGCGCCACAGGAACAAACGTCCCGTTGATATAGGTGTAGTAAGTAGGTGGAGCATAGTGTTGGTAACTCATGACCCGGTTTTATGGAATATCTCTATAACGGAAAAAAATCCCATTTCAAAACGACCTGATTTTTACGATATAATAGCTAGAAAGAGCAGAATATGTGTACTATTATAGAAAATATACTCGTTATTACAAATACAGATTGCTTTCTAAGTATAGAGTATACATGTATATTTCAGTAGAAGGACAACTGTATCTACCAACCAGGAAGGTTTGACCTACATGAAAAAGTCGTGTTTTTTTTAGACCGGAAACCAATCCAGCAGCTTGTTTTTGGCTGAACAATAACATGCATTATTTATCAAAATATATACCGAACTGTCCCAATATTGGCAATAATTATCAAACTATATTATGTCGATTACGATTACCCAACGTTATTGCTTATATTAAATTATCCAGCCTTGCTACTTGTCTTCGTAACTATCAACCAAAACTACTCTGCCCATCATCAGTAACGTCACTACATTAGGCGGAACTGTTTCCTATTTACAGTGTTTCGGTCCGTTTATTTGGACGTCAATATGATAACATTGTAGTCCTAAGTAGCTCACTTACAACCAAAACATACATATAACTGATAATCTAACGCGCTTATTAATTACTCAAAAGAAGAATATCTACTGCAACGTGCCGTCCTTAAATGACCGAAGCTTTTTATATGACGTTAAGCAATATAAAAGTACCCACTGTCTAACTGTCTCGCCAACATCTCAATATCGAAATGAACACCTTTCGAAGGGTATGGCAACATCAATTTGTAAGTAGACCAAGGCAAGACGCCAAGTTCGGCCATGTTGTAAGTTTGCAGACAAGAGTATTGCACCGCTCACCCAGTACACCCGATATGAAAACCCCCATAAAATTGAAGAGTCACTTATATGTATTAAAAAACAACAAAAAATACAGGACAGCCAAGGCGGTAGCATGCTGTGGTCTTCCTTATGTCTCATCCATTTCCTTATAAAACGATTCATGGGTGCTGGACGCATGACACCTAAAGATGTCTTAGTGAGACATATGTCGCACTGCTCCTCAAAAAGCGAGGGAAATTGTGGAGAGGGTAGAGATGTAGATTAGAGTGGGTAGAGATGTAGATAGAGTGGGTAGAGATGTAGATAGAGAGGGTAGAGATGTAGATAGAGAGGGTAGAGATGTAGATAGAGTGGGTAGAGATGTAGATAGAGACTGTAGAGATGTAGATAGAGTGGGTAGAGATGTCATCGCGCGGGTCGCGATGTCGACTAGCGTGGGTAGCGCTGTCGCTCGCGTGGGTCGCGCTGTCGCTCGCGCGGGTCGCGCTGTCGCTCGCGCGGGTCGCGCTGTCGCTCGCGCCTGTCGCGCTGTCGCTCGCGTGGGTCGCGCTGTCGCTCGCGCGGGTCGCGCTGTAGCTCGCGTGGGTCGCGCTGTCGCTCGCGCGGGTCGCGCTGTCGCTCGCGCGGGTCGCGCTGTCGCTCGCGCGTCGCGCTGTCGCTCGCGCGTCGCGCTGTCGCTCGCGCGGGTCGCGCTGTCGCTCGCGCGGGTCGCGCTGTCGCTCGCGTGGGTCGCGCCTGTCGCCTCGCGCGGGTCGCGCTGTCGCTCGCGCGGGTCGCGTGTCGCTCGCGCCTGTCGCGCTGTCGCTCGCGTGGGTCGCGCTGTCGCTCGCGTGGGTCGCGCTGTCGCTCGCGCGGGTCGCGCTGTCGCTCGCGGGTCGCGCTGTCGCTCGCGCGGTCGCGCTGTCGCTCGCGCCTGTCGCGCTGTCGCTCGCGTGGGTCGCGCTGTCGCTCGCGCCTGTCGCGCTGTCGCTCGCGTGGGTCGCGCTGTCGCTCGCGCGTCGCGCTGTCGCTCGCGCGGGTCGCGCTGTCGCTCGCGCGGGTCGCTCTGTCGCTCGCGCGGGTCGCGCTGTCGCTCGCGCGGGTCGCGCTGTCGCTCGCGTGGGTCGCGCTGTCGCTCGCGTGGGTCGCGCTGTCGCTCGCGCGTCGCGCTGTCGCTCGCGCGGGTCGCGCTCTCGCTCGCGTGGGTCGCGCTGTCGCTCGCGCGGGTCGCGCTGTCGCTCGCGCGGGTCGCGCTGTCGCTCGCGTGGGTCGCGCTGTCGCTCGCGCGGGTCGCGCTGTCGCTCGCGCGGGTCGCGCTGTCGCTCGCGTGGGTCGCGCTGTCGCTCGCGCGGGTCGCGCTGTCGCTCGCGCGGGTCGCGCTGTCGCTCGCGCGGGTCGCGCTGTCGCTCGCGCGGGTCGCGCTGTCGCTCGCGCGCGTCGCGCTGTCGCTCGCGTGGGTCGCGCTGTCGCTCGCGTGGGTCGCGCTGTCGCTCGCGCCTGTCGCGCTGTCGCTCGCGCGGGTCGCGCTGTCGCTCGCGCGGGTCGCGCTCTCGCTCGCGTGGGTCGCGCTGTCGCTCGCGCGGGTCGCGCTGTCGCTCGCGCGGGGTCGCGCTGTCGCTCGCGCGGGTCGCTCTGTCGCTCGCGCGGGTCGCGCTGTCGCTCGCGCGGGTCGCGCTGTCGCTCGCGCGGGTCGCGCTGTCGCTCGCGCTGTCGCGCTGTCGCTCGCGCGGGTCGCTCTGTCGCTCGCGCGGGTCGCGCTGTCGCTCGCGTGGGTCGCTCTGTCGCTCGCGCGGGTCGCTCTGTCGCTCGCGCGGGTCGCTCTGTCGCTCGCGCGGGTCGCGCTGTCGCTCCCGCCTGTCGCGCTCTCGCTCGCGGGTCGCGCTGTCGCTCGCGCGTCGCGCTGTCGCTCGCGCGGGTCGCGCTGTCGCTCGCGCGGGTCGCGCTGTCGCTCGCGCGGGTCGCTCTGTCGCTCGCGTGGGTCGCGCTGTCGCTCGCGCGGGTCGCGCTGCCGCTCGCGCGTCGCGCTGTCGCTCGCGCGGGTCGCGCTGTAGCTCCGCGCGTCGCGCTGTCAGCTCCGCCGGGTCCGCTGTCGCTCGCGCGGGTCGCGCTGTCGCTCGCGTGGGTCTCGCTGTCGCTCGCGTGGGTCGCGCTGTCGCTCGCGCGTCGCGCTGTCGCTCGCCGCGGGTCGCGCTTCGCTCGCGCGGGTAGCGCTGTCCTCCGCGGTCGCGCTGTCGCCGCGTGGTCGCGCTGTCGCTCGCGTAGGGTCGAAGCTTGTCGCTCGCGCGGGTCCGCGCTGTCGCTCGCGTCGGGTCGCGCTGTCGCAGGCGTGGGTCAGCGCTGTCGCTCGCGCTGGGTCGCGCTGTCGCTCGCGATGGGTCGCGCTGTCGCTCGCGCGGGTCGCGCTGTACGCTCGCGCGGGTCGCGCTGTCGCTAGCGGGGTGGGCTCTCAGCTCGGCGGTCGCTGTCCTCGGGGTTGTACGGTCGAGAGGGTCGAGCTGTCTGCAGGGTCGCGATCTGTCAGAGAGTGAGGTAGCGTGGTCGAGATGGTAGCTCGAGTGTGTGCTGGTCGGGTCTGCTCGTCGCTGCGGTTGGTGTGTACAGGGGTCGGCTGTGTCGCTGTGTTAGACTCGCGCGTCTGAGTTGCGGGGCGGGTACGATTCGGCTCGCGGGTGCAGTGGTAGGGTACGCTGGCTGGGCTGTCGCGCTGTCGCTCGCGCGGGTGCGCTTGGTCTCGTGTTGGGGTAGATGTAGATGTGCTGTGTGGGTGCGGTGTGCGCTCTGGGGGTCGCGTGTTGCGGGTCGGCTTGTCGAGTGAGTGTTAGTCTGTCGCGCTGGTCGTCTGTCTCCAGGGTCGGTTCGCTGGCGGGCGCTTCGCTCGCGCTGGTCGCGCTGTCGCTCGCGGTGCGTGTCCTCGCGGGTACGCTGTCTCTGCCGGGTCGCTGTCGCTCGCCGGGTTCGCGCTGTCGCTCGCGGGTCGCTGTAGTCCTCGCGCGTGTCGATCGCGCTCTGGTGGTAGCGTCTTAGTCTGCGTGTCGATGTGGTCCCGGTCTGTCGTGCGGGGTGAGCTTCGTGAGGGGGGCTGGGCGAGTGGCTAGGCCTTGCTCTTTGAGCGTCACGTGTCGCATGCGGGTTATTCTATGAGGGTGTTAGATACGGGCTGGTCTAGAGGTTTAGAGTATGTAGATAAGGTCTGTAGATAAGAGAAATTAGTTTCAGGGGTTATTTGGCCCTTTTATCGAATTTCAGCCAAATTTAAAGGTAAAAAATTTTTGGGTAGAGATGTAGATAGAGAGGGTAGAGATGTAGATAGAGTGGGTAGAGATGTAGATAGAGAGGGTAGAGATGTAGATAGAGAGGGTAGAGATGTAGATAGAGTGGGTAGAGATGTAGATAGAGAGGGTAGAGATGTAGATAGAGGGTAGAGATGTAGATAGAGAGGGTAGAGATGTAGATAGAGAGTAGAGATTGATAGGAGAGGTAGAGATAGATAGAGGGTAGAGATGTAGATAGAGAGGGTAAGATGTAGTAGAGGGTGGTGTAGATGAGAGGGTAGCGTCTAGGTAGGATAGATGGGGTGATGTTGATGCGTAGATAGCAGAGGGTAGAGATTAGCATGGAGAGTGTCGTGAGACGTGTGTAGAGAGGGTAGAGATGTAGATAGAGAGGGTAGAGATCTAGATAGAGAGGGTAGAGATGTAGATAGAGAGTAGAGATGTAGATAGAGAGGGTAGAGATGTAGATAGAGGGTAGAGATGTAGATAGAGGGGTAGAGATGTAGATAGAGAGGGTAGAGATGTAGATAGAGGAGGTAGAGATGTGTAGGATGTAGATAGAGAGTAGAGATGTAGATAGAGAGAGTAGAGATGTAGATAGAGAGGGTAGAGATGTAGATAGAGAGGGTAGAGATGTAGATAGAGAGGGTAGAGATGTAGATAGAGAGGGTAGAGATGTAGATAGAGAGGGTAGAGATGTAGATAGAGTGGGTAGAGATGTAGATAGAGAGGGTAGAGATGTAGATAGAGAGGGTAGAGATGTAGATAGAGTGGGTAGAGATGTAGATAGAGAGGGTAGAGATGTAGATAGAGAGGGTAGAGATGTAGATAGAGAGTAGAGATGTAGATAGAGAGGGTAGAGATGTAGATAGAGGGTAGAGATGTAGATAGAGAGGGTAGAGATGTAGATAGAGAGGGTAGAGATGTAGATAGAGAGGGTAGAGATGTAGATAGAGAGTAGAGATGTAGATAGAGAGGGTAGAGATGTAGATAGAGAGGGTAGAGATGTAGATAGAGAGGGTAGAGATGTAGATAGAGAGGGTAGAGATGTAGATAGAGTGGGTAGAGATGTAGATAGAGTGGGGATGGCACGCTAGGAGGACATTAACATTTTATATTCAACGTTGATCGCCAATGATTTCTATGTTTTAAGTATACAACAAAGAACGATTCCATATCATCTGTACAAAATTAGACTCATATCGCTATACTGTATCCCCATGTGTCACCTAAGAGAAAAATCTACGTTTCAACTGTAGCTATTTGATAGGCTCCGTCACATTTTCTATCGGAAGTTCAGCCAATCAGATTGAAGGTAACATACATTTTATTAAAGCTGAAATTATCCGTGAGTGCTTCTATAGCTTCATTCGTTCTGTTTTCAACGAGTTTGATTTCTTTGAAATACAATTCCATTAGCTGATTGAAGGATTCTTTTTGTTTGATATTGTCATCTTTCATACACTACTTTACCGAAGAAAATCGCTTAATGAAAATATGAACAATAGGATTCTACGTGACTGTTTTAACTATGACGACAGAAAACTCTAACTACTTAATCAGTTTAATGTTTTAAGTACAGTGTGTGTCCAACTGTGGAGCAGATCACAGGCGCTTGCATAGAAAACGAGAATTAAAAAAAAATAATATTAGTGGAACGCATGGCCTTTCAACCCCTTATGTAAATGAGGAATCTGGACAGGCTGAGGAAGCAGTTTGAAAAATGGTGTTTTGTTGAAGGAATTCGGCGATGTTTTCACGGATTATTGTGTTTTGGATGTAACAATTCGTATTGAGTGGCAGGTAGGTTAAAGATGAATGTTTCTAGATGACGGTATCATAAGTGTGTTTTTTAGTCGATTAAAGTGTGGTAGTGTGCTGTTTCATTCGTGGCAGAGTTGCCAACCTTGTACTTTACAGAGTACACATACCACTGTCATATAAAAAAAAAAAAAAAAAAAAAATTTAGTTTTTGAAGTATTTACTGTAAGATCCCATTTCTGTGTGCATTTTGATAATGAGTCTAATAGCTTTTGTAACCCTTCTGGAGTTTCTGATAATAATACCATGTCGTCAGCGTACATTAAAAGAAACATATGTATCATCTGGATTTCGATAGATGGACAGTTGTCATTTAAAAAGTGAGTTTCACAATCATTAACATATAAGGCATAAAGAATCGGTGACAAAATTTCACCTTGGAGCAACCCATTTTTACAATAAAAAAAATCTGATAGAAACCCTTCAGCCTTATCACAGCATTTCACATTCTTATAAATAGACCTAATAATATTCAACATTTTCCCGTTAACTCTTTCCTTAATTAATTTATACCATAAATTTCGACGATTAACAAAATCGAACGCTTTTTTTATAGTCTATTAAGCAACAATTATGTCTTTTACTGCGTTTTAACGTTCAGTTAATTAATGACTGCAGGGCAAACATTGCATCAACTGTAGACATTCCTTTTTAAAAACCAAACTTGGCGTCAGAGATCTTGTTATAATGTTTCATCAAACTTGACCAATTTTTCGTTTAGGATAGAAGTAAAATGCTTTCCAAAACAACTGACTAGTGTAATGCCCCTATAATTGTTGATATTATTTCTATATCCTTTCTTAAAAACAGGTATAATGGTTCCCTGTGACCAAAGTAATGGGTAATTTCCAGATTTAAAAATATTGTTAAAATAATAGGTAATATTTTACCTGTATTGCGGCCTAGGTCAGGAATCACAATAGGTAATATTTTACCTGTATTGCGGCCTAGGTCAGGAACAACAATAGGTAATATTTTACCGGTATTGCGGCCTATGTCAGGAATCACAATAGGTAATATTTTACCTGTATTGCAGCCTAGGTCAGGAATCACAATAGGTAATATTTAGGCTGTGTGAAGTTAGCTCAACATACGACATACGACATACGACATTCAAAACTTCATATCTTGTGTTTTTACCAGCCAACGAGATAATTTTTGAATGTTCAGCGGCTCAACATACGACATACGACATTCAGATTTTGAATGTTCAGCCGCTGAACATACGACATACGACATTCAGATTTTGATTTTGAATGTTCAGCGGCTCGACATACGACATACGACATTCAAATTTTGAATGTTCAGCCGCTGAACATACGACATACGACATTCAGATTTTGAATGTTCAGCCGCTGAACATACGACATACGACATTCAAAACTTCATATCTTGTGTTTTTACCAGCCAACGAGGTAACTTTTGAATGTTCAGCCGCTGAACATACGACATACGACATTCATATTTTGAATGTTCAGCCGCTGAACATACGACATACGACATTCAAAACTTCATATCTTGTGTTTTTACCAGCCAACGAGGTAACTTTTGAATGTTCAGCCGCTGAACATACGACATACGACATTCAGATTTTGAATGTTCAGCCGCTGAACATACGACATACGACATTCAGATTTTGATTTTGAATGTTCAGCGGCTCAACATTCAAAATCTGAATGTCGTATGTCGTATGTTCAGCGGCTGAACATTCAAAAGTTACCTCGTAGGCTGGTAAAAACACAAGATATGAAGTTTTGAATGTCGTATGTCGTATGTTCAGCGGCTGAACATTCAAAATCTGAATGTCGTATGTCGTATGTTCAGCGGCTGAACATTCAAAAGTTACCTCGTTGGCTGGTAAAAACACAAGATATGAAGTTTTGAATGTCGTATGTCGTATGTTCAGCGGCTGAACATTCAAAATCTGAATGTCGTATGTCGTATGTTCAGCGGCTGAACATTCAAAAGTTACCTCGTTGGCTGGTAAAAACACAAGATATGAAGTTTTGAATGTCGTATGTCGTATGTTCAGCCGCTGAACATTCAAAATCTGAATGTCGTATGTCGTATGTTGAGCCGCTGAACATTCAAAAGTTACCTCGTTGGCTGGTACAAACACAAGATATGAAGTTTTGAATGTCGTATGTCGTATGTTCAGCGGCTGAACATTCAAAATCTGAATGTCGTATGTCGTATGTTCAGCGGCTGAACATTCAAAATCTGAATGTCGTATGTCGTATGTTGAGCCGCTGAACATTCAAAATTTGAATGTCGTATGTCGTATGTCGAGCCGCTGAACATTCAAAATCAAAATCTGAATGTCGTATGTCGTATGTTCAGCGGCTGAACATTCAAAATCTGAATGTCGTATGTCGTATGTTGAGCCGCTGAACATTCAAAAGTTACCTCGTTGGCTGGTACAAACACAAGATATGAAGTTTTGAATGTCGTATGTCGTATGTTCAGCGGCTGAACATTCAAAATCTGAATGTCGTATGTCGTATGATCAGCGGCTGAACATTCAAAAGTTACCTCGTTGGCTGGTACAAACACAAGATATGAAGTTTTGAATGTCGTATGTCGTATGTTCAGCGGCTGAACATTCAAAATCTGAATGTCGTATGTCGTATGTTCAGCGGCTGTACATTCAAAATTTGAATGTCGTATGTCGTATGTCGAGCCGCTGAACATTCAAAATCAAAATCTGAATGTCGTATGTCGTATGTTCAGCGGCTGAACATTCAAAATCTGAACGTCGTATGTCGTACGTTGAGCCGCTGAACATTCAAAAGTTATCTCGTTGGCTGGTAAAAACACAAGCTATGAAGTTTTGAATGTCGTATGTCGTATGTTCAGCGGCTCAACATTCAAAATCTGAATGTCGTATGTCGTATGTTCAGCGGCTGAACATTCAAAAGTTACCTCGTAGGCTGGTAAAAACACAAGATATGAAGTTTTGAATGTCGTATGTCGTATGTTCAGCGGCTGAACATTCAAAATCTGAATGTCGTATGTCGTATGTTCAGCGGCTGAACATTCAAAAGTTACCTCGTTGGCTGGTAAAAACACAAGATATGAAGTTTTGAATGTCGTATGTCGTATGTTCAGCGGCTGAACATTCAAAATCTGAATGTCGTATGTCGTATGTTCAGCGGCTGAACATTCAAAAGTTACCTCGTTGGCTGGTAAAAACACAAGATATGAAGTTTTGAATGTCGTATGTCGTATGTTCAGCCGCTGAACATTCAAAATCTGAATGTCGTATGTCGTATGTTGAGCCGCTGAACATTCAAAAGTTACCTCGTTGGCTGGTACAAACACAAGATATGAAGTTTTGAATGTCGTATGTCGTATGTTAAGCGGCTGAACATTCAAAATCTGAATGTCGTATGTCGTATGTTGAGCGGCTGAACATTCAAAATCTGAATGTCGTATGTCGTATGTTGAGCCGCTGAACATTCAAAAGTTACCTCGTTGGCTGGTAAAAACACAAGATATGAAGTTTTGAATGTCGTATGTCGTATGTTCAGCGGCTGAACATTCAAAATCTGAATGTCGTATGTCGTATGTTCAGCGGCTGAACATTCAAAAGTTACCTCGTTGGCTGGTAAAAACACAAGATATGAAGTTTTGAATGTCGTATGTCGTATGTTCAGCCGCTGAACATTCAAAATCTGAATGTCGTATGTCGTATGTTGAGCCGCTGAACATTCAAAAGTTACCTCGTTGGCTGGTACAAACACAAGATATGAAGTTTTGAATGTCGTATGTCGTATGTTCAGCGGCTGAACATTCAAAATCTGAATGTCGTATGTCGTATGTTGAGCGGCTGAACATTCAAAATCTGAATGTCGTATGTCGTATGTTGAGCCGCTGAACATTCAAAAATTATCTCGTTGGCTGGTAAAAACACAAGATATGAAGTTTTGAATGTCGTATGTCGTATGTTCAGCCGCTGAACATTCAAAATCTGAATGTCGTATGTCGTATGTTGAGCCGCTGAACATTCAAAAGTTACCTCGTTGGCTGGTTCAAACACAAGATATGAAGTTTTGAATGTCGTATGTCGTATGTTGAGCCGCTGAACATTCAAAAATTATCTCGTTGGCTGGTAAAAACACAAGATATGAAGTTTTGAATGTCGTATGTCGTATGTCTTATGTTGAGCTAACTTCACACAGCCTAATATTTTACCTGTATTGCGGCCTAGGTCAGGAATCACAATAGGTAATACTTTACCTGTATTCGATAGCGTCAGCTGCAGTAAGCGGTATTCTGAACACAGTGTGTTGAGTTTTATTTGATAAATAATTTATGTTCGTTTGAACTGGTGAATTAGAACATAATAGGTAATATTTTACCTGTATTGCAGCCTAGGTCAGGATTAGCGGAAAACGTACACTGTATTCTTTATACATAGCCCCTATTCTTCAGAATCCGGTTAAGTAGACGTTCTGCTATCTGTGTATCTACGAAGCTATATTTATCTACACGATAATACTGCTTTTGAATCAAAGCATTGGCGCGACACGTCATATGTGTACAGACTTATTACAAACCGGTTATTGCGACGATTTCAATAATGGTTAACACAACACCAAGGAGCACAAAAGGGGATATTGGCATGATGGCATCATATTATTGAAATGATATATGGTCTTCATGTCATAATTTCTTTTTATATATGTTATGATATACAATGATATTATTAGTTTTATTTATTTATTCAATTATTTATTCATTTTTGTATTTATTTATTTACGTCTCATCTCATTATTGTATATATGAACCAAACATTTACAACATTAAATACATTTAATACATGGAATACATGATATGCAAGCACATGCATTCACCTACCTTTTATTTTAACGGACACAGCTGCATTTAACTAATTGAAAACTGCCATACCACACTCAATAAAACAGAAAATTTATAAGTTTATGATTCCACCCAGGTTTGTGGTTTTAAAGATCGCGCGGTGATCCTTTTCGGTTTCCGTCGTGACCACTCAACTCATTATTGTATATATGAATCAAACATTTACATATCAACATTTAATACATGGAATACATGATATTCAAGGTTTTATTGGTTCGCTCTGACACACTGACGTTCACCTACCTTTTATTTTAACGGACACAGCTGCATTTAACTGCCTACCACACTCAATAAAACAGAAAATTTATAAGTTTATGATTCCACCCAGGTTTGTGGTTTTAAAGATCCTTTTCGGTTTCGGTCGTGACCACTTAAAACAACTGCTATAAAACGTCTCGTTTGTGAGAATGATAGTTATTTTAACATCAGACTGATATCCTATGTTACTGTAATGGGATCCACAATTCCATTAATACTGTCAGTTTCTACCACAATAGGCGGGCATTATTCAACTACCAAGGCTCGTGTTTTTGTAACTTTTGAAAAATAACTAATTCGAGTAAAAGAAATACCACATATAACAACCGCTCGCTGTGTAACCTCTATTTATATAAGGTTCAGCAAATGGCTGTCCTGCCACACACATCCTAAAAACTATATAAAAAAAACCCACACCTATAGATACTGCTTGTTGTATGGTGTTTTTATTTTATTTTCCTTTATTCATTTGTTTTTCAATTGATTTATTTTCCCAGAAATTACCAATATATGCATATATTTACATTGGCACCACAGTCTCGTATTTCCTCAATGTTAATCAGCAGATGACGTGATCGTTACGTCATTTTGATCAACGTCATGGAAATTCTTCGCTATGTGCTACGAATGGATCAACGCAACAAGATAATGATTGCGAACAATTGCGTTGCTATGACGTCATTTCGCCACTATGTTGATCATCGTCACGGCAAGACTTTGTATTGTGTGTCAGATTGGTTGCAAATCTCAATCACAGAAATGAATTGGATATAAAGATATTATTTTTTCAAATAAGCATACAGGATTGGTGAAAATAAAGAACGTGTTTATTTAACAAAGGCAGATTTTAACACGAGTAAATGTAAATATAACAATAAGCGTTTGTTAAATTGCATTTTCGTGTCACTACATTTATAGTGACAAAAAAAAAAACCCAAAAAAACAAACCAATGTAACAAGCGTTTGTTTGTTAAATTTATACATGCTTTTCTCAAATATACACTATACACATGTACATAATTTCTAAAATACCAGGGTTGAGAGATACTGGGTTTTACCCCATGCACAGTAATGACCTCAACACAAAAGTACTGTCATACTCGACTCGTCTTTTATATGTGTTCCGCCTATTCTCATTATCTGTATTCGTTTATTCTGTTTTAATTTACTTTGGCTCATAGGGCAGCCCTCCAATCTGATTAAACCTCGGTTAAACCGACAGCCATTTACAGTAATTTGTGCACATACCAGGAAGTTCATTACGCTCAATAGAGGAACGGAATACGTTATACACTTCATAGCTACTTCTGGCTAATACACACGACTCGGTTATTAGTTTTAAACGATCCTTAGATTGTATGTATGATCAATATTTCTATTTACCACAGGAACACATGATATAAGTGACATACAATGTGTGTTTATTTTATTTATCTATTTTTTCCTTTAAATCATATCCAGCTACCCACTAAGTATGGTGTTATTCAAAATAATTATGATTAAAAAAATGATTAAAAAATCAAGATACAACATTACATTTCACTTCGTTTTTTTTCTCCTGATAACATGTTTTGTCAAAATACATAAATAAATAGATAACTAAATAAATATGTAAATAAATAAATAAATAAGTATACGTGTATTTTGTAATATGATATGATATGATATGAGATACACGTATGATACAATATCATAAATCAGTCTAAATAAACGATCTCAAAAATCAATCAAGGATCAAGATCCTATATCAAAATGTTGCACAACGTGTAACATAATAACCTAACACTACAGTCGATCGTAACAGGACCAGGTCTTGTTTTGATCGAACACTCGACATAAGAACTGCCGGAACGAGTCATTTCTGTGATATAATGGCCAAAACCTTCAATGTACCCAATATTTATAGATGTTAAAAATCAAAATATGTCTAACAATTTGAACAATTTCACAACAACTCACCCTCGGTTCAAACGCTCCATTCGTCCTTCTAGACTTCCTGGTTGGCAGTTAGACTACATATAGGTAACAGACACAACTCGTCACAAAAACTCAATCATCCGTAATCAATCGATTAAATACCATTGTATTCATCTATACATCTATACGAGTTATTTCCCTTGAAACATATATAGAGAATACATGGTCAGTGTAAGCTGTATTTGGCGAGGGTAAAGAAAGACAAAAGTCAAGGCTCGCCACTTTTGTCTTTCTGTCCCGAGCCAAAATACAGCTTATATTTTAAGACACTGATCATGCATTCTATTTATCCTGCAACAGTCATAAAAATTATCATTTTGAAGTGAAACGGTGTCAAAAATGATAGAAATATGTTCGCCTTTTAAACGTTGTTTCACTTTGAAGTAGATCAGTCGAATTGACGCACGTGCTAAAATTCCAAAATACAGCTGTACCATCTAGATTTCAATTAGATTGAGGATAAATATGTGTATACGGCTGTACCTAGACATCATATTAGACACGTTTCTCTGTCTTGTATCTAGTTTTTAAGGTCTAGTCTTACCTGAATACAAAACTGATCAAAATCGTTATAAAAAATGTCCGGATTTGGAAACATGGCCACTTTGTAAACAATTAATTATTATCATATATTCATATTTAATATAAAGCTGAAGCCTATCACACCGACATACTTATTATAAGAGATTGGACAATGCATTGTACAAAGAGGTTCTCTTTTTAAACAGTGACAACATCATCGATCCACTCAAGCCGTCAGTACATTGATAGTTCTAATAATGAAATGTGTGGCAGGTAGGGCGTAAGAATTTGTTGTACCTGCTGTCCCTTCATAAATCGTAAATAATAATAATAATCGTAAATAATAATAATAATAATTAAGTCGGCATCAGTTCAGCGCTATCGCAAGCAGACAAACATGAATAAACCACAGCCTCCCAAAATACACACATACAACACAAGCACGCATCTCGCATACAGAGGAGGCCCGTCATTACCTTACCTTAAGTGTTACAAAGCCAAAAACCCTATTATTATATCTCCTAACCGCAACAAGAAACCACTCATACGCTTTGTTGATGATATCAGGGGAATGTAAGTACTGTTCGACTTATATTGCTGACACCACACGGAGATAGAATTGGCAGCGTTGGTACGTAATATCACTGGACAATGAACGATGGCGGAGTTTTGTGATAGAATGCTTTGGGTTTTTTTTTCACGGAATCCATAATCATTATCACGTCAACCTGAATAATCTTCACACTAGACGTGTGATTTAGGACGAGTAATCAGTAATATGTAGCTTATTTATGAATCGTAATCAATATTTATCGTGGCTCAATACATGTATATGTTGTAGTGGGAATGAGTTACGTAACAGGAGGGAATATTGAAGCCATATACAAGTATATATTGTGGTGGGAATGAGTTACGTAACTGGAGGGAATATTGAGACCAAATACAAGTGTATGTTGTAGCGGGAATGAGTTACGTAACTGAAGGGAATATTGAGACCAAATACATGTATATATTGTGGTGAGAATGGGTTACGTAACTGAAGGGAATATTGAGACCAAATACAAGTATTTATTGTATACTTAGTAATAAATACAGGTTTTTTTTGCATATGCATTATGGCGCCAAATCTCCCGATCCGTAATCCTTACCCATGCATTATTGATTCAGTAATGCACCCCAAACCCTGTATTGGCCCTCTTCGCGGAACACCTCTAAATTTTGCGTCTCATCAAACTATTCGGGTCTCTCGGGTTTTGACGTAGGTGCTGTGTTGTCAGCGAAACCAAAACAAACAACATGGCGTCGAGTAGACGAAGGAATGAGGACATGGGAGAGAAGATTTTAAATTCGCTTGCAGCACGAATTGCAGAGCTAGAATATCTCGCCGAGACGGAACGCATGGTAACCGAGGAAATTGATAACTTAAACTTTACAATAGGAGAGGTCGTACAAGCCGATGTCAACCAATCGTTCATTATAAATTTGACAGATATGAACTTCATAAAGACTTAAAAAACTTCAATATTATAAAGTGTTTATAATTCAATACATTAAAAATTTGAATCTGATTTTTCTTGTCAAGTTATAATTGTTGTTTTGATTAATGTTCTGTGATTTATTACTAAGAATACAATAAATTGAATAAAACATACCTTTTTCCATATCGGACCCAATATTGGCCCCGAGACCCCAATATTGGGGTCTCGGGGCCAATCGGCCCTTTGGCCAATATTGGGTCCGATATGGAAAAAGGTATGTATTATTCTCTATATATTGTGGTGGGAATGAGTTACGTAACTGGAGGGAATATTGAGACCAAATACAAGTATATATTGTGGTGAGAATGGGTTACGTAACTGGAGGGAATATTGAGACCAAATACAAGTATATATTGTGGTGGGAATGAGTTACGTAACTGGAGGGAATATTGAGACCAAATACAAGTATATATTGTGGTGAGAATGGGTTACGTAACTGGAGGGAATATTGAGACCAAATACAAGTGTGTAATGTAGGGGAAATGGGTTATGTACCTGGAGGGAGTCTTGGGACCAAATACAAGTGTCTATGATAATAGGAATGAGTTACGTAATTAGAGGGAGTATTGAAACCAAATACAAGTGTCTATGATAGTAGGAATGAGTTTCGTAGAGGGAGGCATTTTATGTCCCAGTACAATTGTCTGGTGTTGTCAGGAAATAGATTGAAAGAATGTTTTACGTCTCGGTAGAAGTGATTTCGATTTATATTTCTAGTATGAAGGAGCTGTCAGATTTGTTAAAAATTCCTGCTGTCCAAACGACAGGCGTGCATTACGTGTAGTCACCAAACAAATCTCTAATCGATAATTCCTAGGCTGCGTCGGTATTAATATATATTCACAATAAAGATGTCCATGAAGATATATTTACATTTGGATGGCAAAGCCATGATATAAACAAACTAAACAAATTTGCAGTCTATGAGAGTATAACTGACACCCAAAGCGTGACACCATTCTATGCATAACTGACACCCAAATCGTGCATTCGGGTGTTATTCATACGCGACCGGATCCCCCGGAACTACTTGCAACCAATGTAAACAAATGGCATCTTATCATTGCTCATCATGCTATCGGATAGAGTACGAGACCAGAAAACAAATTCTTAAAATGTAAAACGAAAATAAAGGTAAGAATGATTAACAATCACGAAAATAGAAATAAAACAAGATTTAATAAACACATATGTTGACAGATATTTGTTCCGGGGCCAGAGTGGAAAATCATTACACACCACATTGTTTGCGCGCCACCGCCATCCAGTGTTTGAATGACAAACATTTTGAAACCCGCCACATCATGTTTATGTCAAATCATAAGAACGAGGCTTCTCTCCGGTCGTACAATAGAACAGTTTCTTCTTCACAAAAGAAAGCATCAAGTGGTGCATTACCGTGTCTAACGCATCCTAAACTTGAAACAGCCATGGTACCCGTCACAAGCAACGTTGTCGCTGAAGCTCATCTAACTCCCTCGGCCACTGTCACTTCTCTCATTGGTCGTATCCCTGACACCGGTGCTGTTGTAGCTACTATAAACTGTAATCAGGTTTCCATGCAATCAAAGAACATGTTTACATCTGGTTTTTTGGCGAATTCCACTTTCTCCCACTGCACATTCAACTTTCATAGCTTACTCTGTCAATGCTGTCAGCCGTTGCGTGCGCGTGGTGACGGGTGAAATTTCCATCCGCATAATTGTTCCGGATGGTAAATTTTTAAAAATAAATCCGAAATCGTTAACAAACTGAATAATTCATCCGTATATTCTGAAATACTGACTACCAATATTATTGATATTGTTATTAAAATATCTGATGATGTTTTCAGTATTTTTTTAATGATTTCCACGCACTATTTTTTTTTTTTTTTTTTTTGCCAATCAGCACGTGAATCACAATAGGCTGTTCAATTTGTTGACCTCTGACAGTGGAAACGTCGGTAAAAGTCAGATTTCAAATTATAATGAAAATTAAAGTTGAAATCGAAAAGAAACTAATATAGAAAACGTAAATATAAGCATTAAACTGTCTTTTTATGGATTATATGGTCTATATAGATGCCAGAGCTTTGCAGACAATCATTTCATAATGCGCTAGCGCGCATTATGAAGATTGTCTGCAAAGCTCTGGCATCTATATAGACCATATAATCCATAAAAAGACAGTTTAATGCTTAAATATTTACATTTGGATGGCAAAGTCATGATATAAACAAACTAAACAAATTTGCAGTCTATAAGAGTATAACTGACACCCAAAGCGTGACACTATTCTATGCATAACTGACACCCAAATCGTGCATTCAGGTGTTATTCATACGCGACCTGATGTACGGACGGGATCCCCCGGAACTACTTGCAACCAATGTAAACAAATGGCATCTTATCATTGCTCATCATGCTATCGGATAGAGTACGAGACCAGAAAACAAATTCTTAAAATGTAAAACGAAAATAAAGGTAAGAATGGTTAACAATCACGAAAATGGAAATAAAACAAGATTTAATAAACACATATGTTGACAGATATTTGTTTCGGGGCCAGAGTGGAAAATCATTACACACCACATTGTTTGCGCGCCACCGCCATCCAGTGTTTGAATGACAAAAAATTTGAAACCCGACACATCATGTTTATGTCAAATCATAGAACGAGGCTTCTCTCCGGTCGTACAATAGAACAGATTCTTCTTCACAAAAGAAAGCATCAAGTGGTGCATTATCGTGTCTAACGCATCCTAAACTTGAAACAGCCATGCATGGTACCCGTCACAAGCAACGTTGTCGCTGAAGCTCGTCTAACTCCCTCGGCCACTGTCACTTCTCTCATTGGTCGTATCCCTGACACCGGTGCTGTTGTAGCTACTATAAACTGTAATGCTGTTTCCATGCAATCAAAGAACATGTTTACACCTGGTTTTTTGGCGAATTCCACTTTCTCCCACTGCACATTCAACTTTCATAGCTAAACTCTGTCAATGCTCTCAGCCGTTGCGTGCGCGTGGTGACGGGTGAAATTTCCATCCGCATAATTGTTCCGGATGATAAATTTTTAAAACAAAATCCGAAATCGTTAACAAACTGAATAATTCATCCGTATATTCTGAAATACTGACTACCAATATTATTGATATTGTTATTAAAATATCTGATGATGTTTTCAGTATTTTTTTAATTATTTCCACGCACTCTTTTTTTTTTTTTTTTTGCCAATCAGCACGTGAATCACAATAGGCTGTTCAATTTGTTGACCTCTGACAATGGAAACGTCGGTAAAAGTAAGATTTTAAATTATAATGAAAATTAAAGTTGAAATCGAAAAGAAACTAATATAGAAAACGTTAAACTGTCTTTTTATGGATTATATGGTCTATAGACCATAGACCATATAATCCATAAAAAGACAGTTTAATGCTTAAATACTGTGCACATAAACAGCATATAGACACACGTCGCAGATCATTTAAGATTTGATATCTGTACCTCAAACCTTGGCACAATTTGTAATTTCCAAATAGAACAATTAACTTATCGCCATTCGAGTGTTTTCTCAAACAAATTTTATAATGATGATTTTGTTTTCTGAATAGGGTTCAGTACAAGAGTCGTTCAATAGTATTCCCACTTAGGTTAGTTTTCTTCTCCTCCCACAATGTATTTGTTGCACCAAGTCAGACTCACCATTAACTTAACATTTTGATGAAGACACACGCGGTGAATTATCAGGAGAAATGAAATTAGTTCAAGATGTGTATTGATGTTGTAAGACGGTCCGAGACATTCTTCAGTCGTGAAGAATGCATCAGTAATATTCAATATCCAGGATTTAGAACCAGAAATATTGTCCATTCCTAGTTGTAATGCGATTAAATGAAATGTAAAGATAAAGTCACGAATAAGGAAAGCCAATTACTTGTCGATAGACGAATTACATACAAACCTATTAAAGAGGGCTACATAAGAGAAGTATGCCTTAATCTACCCTGAGTTTAATCTTAGAGGATTTTTCACTAAGTTCAGATTATGTGGACATGGCCTTGAAATAGCTTAAGGTAGATTAAAACATTCCCAGAAGACTATGAACATCCTGTAATTTACATGATGGTGAATTACATTTTCTTTTCCATTGCCCCATCAACCAATCGGTTCCAAGTTCTATCTCCAGATTGCGGATGTCAAATCTGAAGATCATACTTCAGACCTGTTTTATCTGTTAAACAGTCATAAGAGCTGAGGAACGTCGCTTTGTATCCACTTTGATTTAGTATTTTGTATACATTTTATTGTTATTTCCATTTTTTTCATGTTTAGCCATCAACTTACATTTGTAATTACAAAGGTGCTAATAAGTTGAATTGCATTGGATATTCACGTATATATCATTAAAATGAAACATATTGCAAGTCAACTTAGTTTAGTTTAATTTTAATATATATGAAAATAGTAATTGATACATTTATGTAAGTGAATATAGATAAATGTGGGATGTCGGCAACCAAACATAAGAATGTAATTTACGAAAATTCTTTCTTTCCTTATCCAATCCTGATCGGTACGGTTGAAAGACACTGTAGTAATGAGCACGATGCATTCCGACAATGATTTTCATAAACTACACTTGTCTTATTTCGGAATATCTGCTATGTTTCAGAATATGGTTTATGTCGAAAGTGAGTCCAGTACCTTAGGGATGTACACCGGGCGTGTATGCAGTGCCCTAGGGATGTGTTGTACACCGTAAGAGTGTCCATTATCCTAGGGGTATGCCGTACCCCAGATGTGAGTCCAATACCTCTTTGATATGATTCACACCGGAAGTGTGACCAGTACCCTAGGGATACGGTGTAAACCGGAAGTACGTCCGACACAAATGGAACATGAAAAGTGTTGTGATTATGATTTTGGTACCTGAAAAGTCACTGTCCGTTTTGTTTCGGACAATATAACTGTTTCTTGTTCTGTTGCAGCGTCCGACTTAGTCACAGCTGGATCTTCCTTACCATCATAAACACCAACACGTGAGCTGCATCGATGTGAGTAACCGGAAGTACTAGCTTTCACTTCCTTTGGTTTGTCTATTTGTCTTGCCATTTCACGTTCTAGTTCCATTCTGTGCAGTTTTATTCTTTTGTTTTCTCTCCATCTTTTACATCCATAGACCAGAAACACAATCACTCCGACCACCGCGATCACGCCGGAAATGGAGAATCCCACAATCCAAACGTACACTACAACAACAAAGGATATGACGTCATGGATATATAGAAAATGACTACATAGTTATTCAGTCTATACGTCCCTGGACCGCCACACGTCAATGATGTTATTAGGTTTCCACAAAATAGCGGAAGGCCAAATTCAGAAAAGAACAATGAAATTTTAGGATGCTTCCCACTAAGCAATTGACTCGTCGGGATTGTTATTGTTAAAAAACAAATCCATTGGGTCTCTAGCCGAACTTTCTGACAATTTTGCAATACTAGAGGCTTCAGGGTCAGGGACTCTGTACAGTCAGTCCCCGTTCACTTAATTTTCCTCGTCATTTTTCATGTTCCACCCTATACATTGTGTATTGACGACTGGAGCGACCAGGTATTGTTACTTTGATCAACATATATTCTTACTTTGGTAATTTATACCTATTGTGATGGTCAATTATATACTTACATGGCCGCTCGCGACCCCTCGGCATACTTGTTCTTTGTTATATTGCTCCACGTCAATTCACATAATCTGCAATTTAACCGGAAACATGCTGTCATTTTATACCGCAAATCAGGGGACAAATGTAAAATGACCAATCTGTAATCTTTTGGGAAAGACAGATGAGCCATGTGCTTCTGATATTTGAAATGCATGTAAAACACTCACCGTGACGTCACAAAGAACTAATGACGTCACGAGTCCATGATAATGAAAGCTGATATTGACCTTAAACTTTGTTGGTATTTTTTCTTTTTTTTTTTCTTAGGACTAATGACCGGAAATGTAATCTTAATAATAAAGAGCGAATTTCGGGCATTGGTCTAATTTCAACACGTGTCAAAATATAGACATTTTAATGAAAAGGAATCTGCGATCGCCAGCTGTACCAACAGTTAACATAAGTATTACATATAATGATAAAACAACAAACGGCTCAAAGTATTTTGATGGTTCAGCAGATTACTATATTTGTTTATGTCCTCTGAACAGTGGACACAGGAAAATCTTCTATTGTTCAGAGACTTCATATTGGTTGCCTCTGACCGTTCTAAAATTGCACCACTCTGACTGTCATCCAGTCTTCTTCAGGAGTCGTGATGTATCCTTTATTTTGACTGACTAAGATGTAATAAATAATGGTATGATAATGGAATATGCTGATGTAAATGTAAAAGGAACGGGTCGGTGTGGCTTGTACATAGTGTTAAATACAGTCTCTGTCGCTCAGTTGACGGAACATGCTTCTTTGGCTCAAGAGACAGAGCCATGGCTTATCACGCCGGAGACCCGGGTTCGATGCCTATCGGGGCACTCGACAGGAATGTGTTTTCTCTGTTCTTTCACATCAATATCAATCATGCAATTTCCTGTATCACTCTACAATGTACCTTATATAAGCGTTTTTGGAGACAAGATCGTTCGGCTTAAACATGTTCATATGTTTGGAATCTGTCTTTGAAGGACGACTTATTGTACTTGCGACTCAAATAGAAAACGATTTTCAAACTCGTGGTATAATCTCAATTAACCAAACGATTGGAGTTGTTATTTGAAGATATAGGTATACCAGACCACTTCTGTCTATATTTACCTCGAAATTGTCATAGGATCACTCTAATATGATACCATCGCAGCCTTAAAGTCGACAACACGTTTTATTTAGCATCGCATCCTCCAATCGCTCCATCAACAATTTCATAGAACAACTACCATTTATTATCGGAAAACTGACACGGTTTCTTGGGATCTATTTGTCAAAACTTATTGCTTCGTGTTATTTCAAATTAAAGTTTCACACTTTATGTGATTGAAATATTCGACAAGGGTATGTGATTGCGATCGCTAATAACTACATAAATCTCCATTTTTATTATAGTTTAAGTGTCCTATTTTTTGTACGTTGAGGATTGTGTTCTGTATTGGTATGTGAGGCGACTAATACCGTTTATCAGATTTAACACCAACTCACATTTAATAAGTCGTGAAAATGTTCAAAACGCATTATTTTCAAAACAGCATTAGCCAACCCAAACCTAACAGGAGCCGATGAAGATGAAATAACCATAACAAATTGTCTTATTTTTCCGCCTTTATCTTCTGGGACCTATTCTCGGTAGTATAGTTTTGACAATGAAAGCTTTCCCCATCAATTTGGCTGAATAAAACAACTGATTACAGTAGTATATTGACATTGGACATGCTATACTGTTAATGGCTAACTTACCTTGATTATTGGCTCCGAAAAATGTTTACCTTTGGTTCGATAATTCCTTGTCGGCCTTTCGATGTCTTCCATTTCGTAGAGAAAGGTATATTTAACTTATTTTGATTAGATTCGATCTATTTATCCAAGTCACACCTGTGATGTATGTTAGTTTCCACGAAATATAACTACTTACCGTATCTGTGTATGTTGTTCTCCATCGAGTCTGATACCGCCGTTAAGCTGAAGTCATGGAATACGTTTCCCTGGCTCAAGAATTCGTCTCTTGACAGTTGTAAACTCGCCTCTATCATCAATATATACTCCTTTCGCTGTAGTACGACGCTCTGCTGTTCAATAAAAGTATTTTCTATTTTCACAACGCAATCAAAAATTTATATTCTTTTCGATGGGATGAATTGCATTAGCCAGCGGAGAGCCCCGTCTTGTTATTATAGTGCGCTACACAGCCGGTGTAGGCCCTATTGAATGGTTCAATGTTCGTAGATAGTGTCGTGGACAATCGGTAGTTTGGCATCAGTTAGGCAAACAATACACACATTTGACTTCAGTAATACTCGGCAGTGATATCTAATTATGCCACAGTCTTTAAACAGTATAATCACGTGAAGAATCAAGCTAACACTATTGCGTACAGTCGTCTGATCTTGGTGGCGTTCAGCATAGACATTGGGATTACAATCCTGGATTTATGACACAGAAAACACTAACTTAAGATACACGAATTGAATGCTACTTATAACAGTGTTTGTATAATCGTTTTAGCGAATCAAGTTAATGGGTATATCATGGCTTACCGGGAATGTATTTACATTATTTACACACCAGAACTAGCAACATACCTATAATTTCCTGTTGTGGCATATACGTTTACATAATATGCTAAGTGGACTATACCAGGGGGATACCCCTAGTACCTGTATCAATCATGTCCTACAGCTCCATCTGGTGTCTAGTCCTTCCTACTAACATGCCTCATATAGCCCCAAACATCACCCTATCACCCCACGCAATTTTATCAACACCTCAGGCTCGCTTAAGGGTGCCACACCACTGGCTCGCTTTAAGATGCCACACCGCTGTCTCGCTTTAGGATACCACATCACTGGCTCGCTTTGGTATGCCACACCACTGACTCGCTTAAGGATGCCACACCATATGCTCGCTTTAGGGTGCCACACCACTGACTCGCTTAAGGATGCCACACCTCTGGCTCGCTTTAGGATGCCACACCACATGCTCGTTTTAGGATGCCACACCACTTGCGCGCTTAAGGATGCCACACCACGGGCTCGTTTAGGATGCAAAACCACTGGCTCGCTTTAGGATGCCACACCACAGGCTCGTTTTAGGATGCAACACCACTGGCTCGCTTTAGGATGCAACACCACTGGCTCGATTTAGGATACAACACCACTGGCTCGATTTGGTATGCCACACCACAAGCTCGCTTAAGGATGCCACACAACTGACTCGCTTTAGTCGGCCACACCACTGACTCGCTTTTGGATGCCACGCCACTGGCTAGCTTTATGATGCCGTACCACTGGCTCGTTTTATGATGCTACACAACAGGCTCGCTTTATGCGGCCACACCACTGGCTCGCTTTAGGATGCCACACCACTGACTCGCTTTAGGATGCCACACCACTCGCTCGCTTTAGGGCGCCACACCACTGGCTCGCTTTAGGATGACACACCACAGGTTCGCTTTACGGTGCCACACCACTGGTTCGCTTTAGGATGCCACACACCACTGGCTCGCTTTAGGATGCCACACACCACTGGCTCGCTTTAGGATGGCACACCACTGGCTCGCTTTAGGATGTCACACCACTGGCTCGCTTTAGGATGCCACATCACTGTCTCGCTTTAGGGCGCCACACCACTGGCTCGCTTTAGGATGACACACCACAGGTTCGCTTTACGGTGCCACACCACTGGTTCGCTTTAGGATGCCACATCACTGTCTGGCTTTAGGATGCCACACCACTGGCTCGCTTTAGGATGACACACCACAGGTTCGCTTTAGGATGCCACATCACTGTCTCGCTTTAGGATGCCACATCACTGACTCGCTTTAGGATGCCACACAACAGGCTCGCTTTAGGATGCCACATAACAGGCGCGCTTTAGGATGCCACATCGCTGGCTCTCTTTAGGATGCCACACCACTGACTCGCTTTAGGATGTACGGAATGGTCTTCTATGGTACATCGGAGACCATTCGCGTGCCTGCCCCCTTACTAGGCCATACCAGACCTTACCAAGGTCATACCAGACTACACCAAGGTTACACCAGACCTTCTCAAAACTACCTTTTCCATCCTTACATAAGAACACACGACATCTTAGCACCCCCATGACCTTCAACACTTCATTCCCCCCAAGGATGGCCACACTTGCTGATTCTTACTCGAATCATTATATATCTCTAACTTCTCATCTCAAGTTTCAAAACAAAATCATTTATGTTTTAATTCCAATATACTATAATTCGGCATTTTTCTAAGACACCCTTTTGCAATTTAATCCATTTAATTTTTCTAACTTACTAAACTGTCAAATTCAATACCACTCTCTCCCCATAAGTCCTCTGTTGTCCTGTACTAATCAGTCATGCCAGAGCAAGTACCCACCGACACACAACATAATCATTCAATTTTACCCCTTCTCTCAAATCCACCAAAGCCAACCACTCACCCGTACCATACCATTACCCTGACACCCTCATCCCTTCTACCCAACTCCCCAAGCCAACCACTCATCCGTACCATACCAATACCCTGATACCCTTATCCCTTCCACTAAATTCTCCAAAGCCAACCACTCATCCGTACCATACCAATATCCTGACACCCTAATCCCATCCACTAAATTATCCAAAGCAAACCACTCATCCGTACCATACCAATACCCTGACACCCTTATCCCTTCCACCCAACTCTTCAAAGCCAACCACTCATCCGTACTATACCAATATCCTGACACCCTTATCCCTTCCACTAAATTATCCAAAGCCAACCACTCATCCGTACTATACCAATACCCTGACACCCTTATCCCTTCCACTAAATTCTCCAAAGCCAACCACTCATCCGTACCATACCAATACCCTGACACCCTTATCCCTTCCACTAAATTCTCCAAAGCCAACCACTCATCCGTACTATACCAATATCCTGACACCCTTATCCCTTCCACTAAATTCTCCAAAGCCAACCACTCATCCGTACCATACCAATATCCTGACACCCTTATCCCTTCCACCCAACTCTCCAAAGCCAACCACTCATCCGTACCATACCAATATCCTGACACCCTTATCCCTTCCACCCAACTCTTCAAGGTAACCACTCATCCCTTCCACATCTGAACACTAAATCCGAATCTAAACACACATCTTAATATCGTACCATTACATGAAACACAAACTCTTATCGATTATCTCATTCTGTGCTTCAAGATCACTTCACAACCTCTCTTTTAAAACTGATTAATAACACAGGGACTTGGTACTTTTGTACGGACCATGTTTTTGGAACTTGTGTGCCAAATCCCTGTGATTTATAATGAAGTATCACCCTCGTTAATCATTGATACCTGGTATATGAATACAGGATATCGGTGGTAACTGACCAGTGACGTCATCATAGCTACATTGTTCTCTCAATACATGCGTGCTGGATTCCCAGTAATGGTATAAGGGTTAACAGGACAATTATCTGTGAGACGAACTTGTAACTTTGCTCGTCTGTAATTGTGTGTTACTGTTGTAGCGGTATTTTGTGATGTACATTGTTACCCACCTGTTAACGGCAGTGTTTAAACCTCTATTATACAGCAGATCAATCGTACCGATTTAAACTACTTTGAACCATTGTTGTGTGGGGTAATACGATTATACATAAGGTGGTACCTATCAGTAATACTAGAGATCAGTTTGTGTATCTTACATATTCACACACCTCTGATTATCTCGGTTATAACACAATAAACCTAGCGTTGTATACAGGTAATATCCGTGATTCTTCTGTTAAATATATATATCACACGTCATACATAGTTGTCATGATTTATAAGCATTGTCATAATTTTCGAAAAGAAAAAAAAACATCGTTATCAATTTTGCCATTTGTTTAATCCCTGTAGTTACTGGTCCACATCGTAAATTATAAATAGTGTCATTACCACTTATCTCGAATAACGGTAAAAATGTGGTGTGATTATTTGTTAACATTGTATATATATACTTATTGTAACACTGCATATCATGCTTTGACTGTATAATATGTAGTTTTGATGTAGACAACAGGACAATAGACTGTATATGTAGTTTTGATGTAGACGTCCGGACAATAGACTGTATATGTAGTTTTGATGTAGACGTCCGGACAATAGACTGTATATGTAGTTTTGTTGTAGACGTCCAGATAATAGACTGTATATGTAGTTCTGATGAAGACGTCCGGTCAATAGACTGTATATGTAGTTTTGATGTAGACGCCCGGACAATAGACTGTATATGTAGTTTTGATGTAGACGTCCAGACAATAAACTGTATATGTAGTTTTGATGAAGACGTCCAGATCATAGACTGCATATGTAGTTTTGATGTAGACGTCCGGACAATAGACTGTATAATATGTAGTTTTGATGTAGACGTCCGGACAATAGACTGTATATGTAGTTTTGATGTAGACTTCCGGGCAATAGACTGTGTATGTAGTTTTGATGTAGACGTCCAGACAATAGACTGTATATGTAGTTTTGATGTAGACGTCCGGACAATAGACTGTATATGTAGTTTTGATGTAGACGTCCAGACAATAGAATGTATATGTAGTCGTCCAGACAATAGACTGTATATGTAGTTTTGATGTAGACGTCCAGACAATAGACTGTATATGTAGTTTTGATATAGACGTCCAGACAATAGACTGTATATGTAGTTTCGATGTAGACGTCCAGACAATAAACTGTATATGTAGTTTTGATGTAGACGTCCGGACAATAGACTGTATATGTAGTTTTGATGTAGACGTCCAGACAATAGACTGTATATGTAGTCGTCCAGACAATAGACTGTATATGTAGTTTCGATGTAGACGTCCAGACAATAAACTGTATATGTAGTTTTGATGTAGACGTCCGGACAATAGACTGTATATGTAGTTTTGATATAGACGTCCAGACAATAGACTGTATATGTAGTTTTGATGTAGACGTCCGGACAATAGACTATATATGTAGTTTTGATGTAGACGTCCAGATAATAGACTATATATGTAGTTTCGATGTAGACGTCCAGACAATAAACTGTATATGTAGTTTCGATGAAGACGTCCAGATCATAGACTGCATATGTAGTTTTGATGTAGACGTCCGGACAATAGACTGTATAATATGTAGTTTTGATGTAGACGTCCGGACAATAGACTGTATACGTAGTTTTGATGTAGACGTCCGGGCAATAGACTGTATATGTAGTTTTGATGTAGACGTCCGGGCGGTAAACTGTATATGTAGTTTTGATGTAGACGTTCGAACAATAGACTGTATATGTAGTTTTGATGTAGACGTCCGGACAATAGACTATATATGTAGTTTTGATGTAGACGTCCGGGCAGTAAACTGTATATGTAGTTTTGATGTAGACGTCCGGACAATAGACTGTATATGTAGTTTTGATGTAGACGTCCGGACAATAGACTGTATATGTAGTTTTGATGTAGACGTCCGGACAATAGACTGTATATGTAGTTTTGATGTAGACGTCCGGACAATAGACTGTATATGTAGTTTTGATGTAGACGTCCAGACAATAGACTGTATATGTAGTCGTCCAGACAATAGACTGTATATGTAGTTTTGATGTAGACGTCCAGACAATAAACTGTATATGTAGTTTTGATGTAGACGTCCGGACAATAGACTGTATATGTAGTTTTGATATAGACGTCCAGACAATAGACTGTATATGTAGTTTTGATGTAGACGTCCGGACAATAGACTATATATGTAGTTTTGATGTAGACGTCCAGATAATAGACTATATATGTAGTTTCGATGTAGACGTCCAGACAATAAACTGTATATGTAGTATTGATGAAAACGTCCAGATCATAGACTGCATATGTAGTTTTGATGTAGACGTCCGGACAATAGACTGTATAATATGTAGTTTTGATGTAGACGTCCGGACAATAGACTGTATACGTAGTTTTGATGTAGACGTCCGGGCAATAGACTGTATATGTAGTTTTGATGTAGACGTCTGGACAATAGACTGTATATGTAGTTTTGATGTAGACGTTCGAACAATAGACTGTATATGTAGTTTTGATGTAGACGTCCGGACAATAGACTATATATGTAGTTTTGATGTAGACGTCCGGGCAGTAAACTGTATATGTAGTTTTGATGTAGACGTCCGGACAATAGACTGTATATGTAGTTTTGATGTAGACGTCCGGACAATAGACTGTATATGTAGTTTTGATGTAGACGTCCGGACAATAGACTGTATATGTAGTTTTGATGTAGACGTCCGGACAATAGACTGTATATGTAGTTTTGATGTAGACGTCCAGACAATAGACTGTATATGTAGTCGTCCAGACAATAGACTGTATATGTAGTTTTGATGTAGACGTCCAGACAATAGACTATATCTGTAGTTTTGATGTAGACGTCCGGACAATAGACTGTATATGTAGTTTTGATGTAGACGTCCAGATAATAGACTGTATCTGTAGTTTTGATGTAGACGTCCGGACAATAGACTATATATATAGTTTTGATGTAGACGTCCGGACAATAAACTGTATATGTAGTTTTGATGAAGACGTCCAGATCATAGACTGTATGTGCAGTTTTGATGTAGACGTCCGGACAATAGACTGTATATCTAGTTTTGATGTAGACTTCCGGACAATAAACTGTATATGTAGTTTTGATGTAGAAGTCCGGACAATAGACTGTATATGTAGTTTTGATGTAGACGTCTGGACAATAGACTGTATATGTAGTTTTGATGTTGACGTCCGGACAATACACTCTATATTTAGTTTTGATGTTGACGTTCGGACAAGACTGATGTAGTTTTGATGTAGAAGTCCGGACAATAGACTGTATATGTAGTTTTGATGTAGACGTCTGGACAATAGACTGTATATGTAGTTTTGATGTTGACGTCCGGACAATACACTCTATATTTAGTTTTGATGTTGACGTTCGGACAAGACTGATGTAGTTTTGATGTAGACGTTCAGACAATAGACTGTATATGTAGTTTTGATGTAGACGTCCGGGCAATAAACTGTATATGTAGTTTTGATGTAGACGTTCAGACAATAGACTGTATATGTAGTTTTGATGGAGACGTCCAGACAATAGACTGTATATGTAGTTTTGATGTAGACGTCCGGACAATAGACTGTATACGTAGTTTTGATGTAGACGTCCGGGCAATAGACTATATATGTAGTTTTGATGTAGACGTCCGGGCAGTAAACTGTATATGTAGTTTTGATGTAGACGTTCGAACAATAGACTGTATATGTAGTTTTGATGTAGACGTCCGGGCAGTAAACTGTATCTGTAGTTTTGATGTAGACGTCCGAACAATAGACTGTATATGTAGTTTTGATGTAGATGTCCGGACAATAGACTGTATATGTAGTTTTGATGTAGACGTCCGGACAATAGACTGTATCTGTAGTTTTGATGTAGACGTCCGGACAATAGACTGTATCTGTAGTTTTGATGTAGACGTCCGGACAATAGACTGTATATGTAGTTTTGATGTAGACGTCCAGACAATAGACTGTATATGTAGTCGTCCAGACAATAGACTGTATATGTAGTTTTGATGTAGACGTCCAGACAATAGACTGTATCTGTAGTTTTGATGTAGACGTCCGGACAATAGACTGTATATGTAGTTTTGATGTAGACGTCCAGATAATAGACTGTATCTGTAGTTTTGATGTAGACGTCCAGACAATAGACTGTATCTGTAGTTTTGATATAGACGTCCGGACAATAGACTGTATATGTAGTTTTGATGTAGACGTCCAGACAATAGACTGTATATGTAGTCGTCCAGACAATAGACTGTATATGTAGTTTTGATGTAGACGTCCAGACAATAGACTGTATATGTAGTTCTGATGAAGACGTCCGGACAATAGACTATATATGTCGTTTTGATGTAGACGTCCAGATAATAGCCTTCATATGTAGTTCTGATGAAGACGTCCGGACAATAGACTATATATATAGTTTTGATGTAGACGTCCGGACAATAAACCGTATATGTAGTTTTGATGTAGACGTCTGGACAATAGACTGTATATGTAGTTTTGATGTTGACGTCCGGACAATACACTCTATATTTAGTTTTGATGTTGACGTTCAGACAAGACTTATGTAGTTTTGATGTAGAAGTCCGGACAATAGACTGTATATGTAGTTTTGATGTAGACGTCTGGACAATAGACTGTATATGTAGTTTTGATGTTGACGTCCGGACAATACACTCTATATTTAGTTTTGATGTTGACGTTCGGACAAGACTGATGTAGTTTTGATGTAGACGTTCAGACAATAGACTGTATATGTAGTTTTGATGTAGACGTCCGGGCAATAAACTGTATATGTAGTTTTGATGTAGACGTTCAGACAATAGACTGTATATGTAGTTTTGATGTAGACGTCCAGACAATAGACTGTATATGTAGTTTTGATGTAGACGTCCGGACAATAGACTGTATACGTAGTTTTGATGTAGACGTCCGGGCAATAGACTATATATGTAGTTTTGATGTAGACGTCCGGGCAGTAAACTGTATATGTAGTTTTGATGTAGACGTTCGAACAATAGACTGTATATGTAGTTTTGATGTAGATGTCCGGGCAATAGACTATATATGTAGTTTTGATGTAGACGTCCGGGCAGTAAACTGTATCTGTAGTTTTGATGTAGACGTCCGAACAATAGACTGTATATGTAGTTTTGATGTAGACGTCCGGACAATAGACTGTATATGTAGTTTTGATGTAGACGTCCGGACAATAGACTGTATATGTAGTTTTGATGTAGACGTCCGGACAATAGACTGTATATGTAGTTTTGATGTAGACGTCCAGACAATAGACTGTATATGTAGTCGTCCAGACAATAGACTGTATATGTAGTTTTGATGTAGACGTCCAGACAATAGACTGTATATGTAGTTTTGATGTAGACGTCCGGACAATAGACTGTATATGTAGTTTTGATGTAGACGTCCAGACAATAGACTGTATATGTAGTTTTGATGTAGACGTCCAGACAATAGACTGTATATGTAGTTTTGATATAGACGTCCGGACAATAGACTGTATATGTAGTTTTGATGTAGACGTCCAGACAATAGACTGTATATGTAGTCGTCCAGACAATAGACTGTATATGTAGTTTTGATGTAGACGTCCAGACAATAGACTGTATATGTAGTTCTGATGAAGACGTCCGGACAATAGACTATATATGTCGTTTTGATGTAGACGTCCAGATAATAGCCTTCATATGTAGTTCTGATGAAGACGTCCGGACAATAGACTATATATATAGTTTTGATGTAGACGTCCGGACAATAAACTGTATATGTAGTTTTGATGAAGACGTCCAGATCATAGACTGTATGTGCAGTTTTGATGTAGACGTCCGGACAATAGACTGTATATCTAGTTTTGATGTAGACGTCCGGACAATAAACTGTATATGTAGTTTTGATGTAGAAGTCCGGACAATAGACTGTATATGTAGTTTTGATGTAGACGTCTGGACAATAGACTGTATATGTAGTTTTGATGTTGACGTCCGGACAATACACTCTATATTTAGTTTTGATGTTGACGTTCGGACAAGACTGATGTAGTTTTGATGTAGACGTTCAGACAATAGACTGTATATGTAGTTTTGATGTAGACGTCCGGGCAATAAACTGTATATGTAGTTTTGATGTAGACGTTCAGACAATAGACTGTATATGTAGTTTTGATGTAGACGTCCAGACAATAGACTGTATATGTAGTTTTGATGTAGACGTCCGGACAATAGACTGTATACGTAGTTTTGATGTAGACGTCCGGGCAATAGACTATATATATAGTTTTGATGTAGACGTCCGGGCAGTAAACTGTATATGTAGTTTTGATGTAGACGTTCGAACAATAGACTGTATATGTAGTTTTGATGTAGACGTCCGGACAATAGACTATATATGTAGTTTTGATGTAGACGTCCGGGCAGTAAACTGTATCTGTAGTTTTGATGTAGATGTCCGAACAATAGACTGTATATGTAGTTTTGATGTAGACGTCCGGACAATAGACTGTATCTGTAGTTTTGATGTAGACGTCCGGACAATAGACTGTATATGTAGTTTTGATGTAGACGTCCAGACAATAGACTGTATATGTAGTCGTCCAGACAATAGACTGTATATGTAGTTTTGATGTAGACGTCCAGACAATAGACTGTATATGTAGTTTTGATGTAGACGTCCGGACAATAGACTGTATATGTAGTTTTGATGTAGACGTCCAGACAATAGACTGTATATGTAGTTTTGATGTAGACGTCCAGACAATAGACTGTATCTGTAGTTTTGATATAGACGTCCGGACAATAGACTGTATATGTAGTTTTGATGTAGACGTCCAGACAATAGACTGTATATGTAGTCGTCCAGACAATAGACTGTATATGTAGTTTTGATGTAGACGTCCAGACAATAGACTGTATATATAGTTCTGATGAAGACGTCCGGACAATAGACTATATATGTAGTTTTGATGTAGACGTCCAGATAATAGCCTTCATATGTAGTTATGATGAAGACGTCCGGACAATAGACTATATATATAGTTTTGATGTAGACGTCCGGACAATAAACTGTATATGTAGTTTTGATGAAGACGTCCAGATCATAGACTGCATATGCAGTTTTGATGTAGACGTCCGGACAATAGACTGTATATGTAGTTTTGATGTAGACGTCCGGACAATAAACTGTATATGTAGTTTTGATGTAGACGTCCGGACAATAGACTGTATCTGTAGTTTTGATGTAGACGTCCGGACAATAGACGGTATATGTAGTTTTGATGTAGACGTCCAGACAATAGACTGTATATGTAGTCGTCCAGACAATAGACTGTATATGTAGTTTTGATGTAGACGTCCAGACAATAGACTGTATATGTAGTTTTGATGTAGACGTCCGGACAATAGACTGTATATGTAGTTTTGATGTAGACGTCCAGACAATAGACTGTATCTGTAGTTTTGATGTAGACGTCCAGACAATAGACTGTATCTGTAGTTTTGATATAGACGTCCGGACAATAGACTGTATCTGTAGTTTTGATGTAGACGTCCAGACAATAGACTGTATATGTAGTCGTCCAGACAATAGACTGTATATGTAGTTTTGATGTAGACGTCCAGACAATATACTGTATATGTAGTTCTGATGAAGACGTCCGGACAATAGACTATATATGTAGTTTTGATGTAGACGTCCAGATAATAGCCTTCATATGTAGTTATGATGAAGACGTCCGGACAATAGACTATATATATAGTTTTGATGTAGACGTCCGGACAATAAACTGTATATGTAGTTTTGATGAAGACGTCCAGATCATAGACTGCATATGCAGTTTTGATGTAGACGTCCGGACAATAGACTGTATATCTAGTTTTGATGTAGACGTCCGGACAATAAACTGTATATGTAGTTTTGATGTAGACGTCCGGACAATAGACTGTATCTGTAGTTTTGATGTAGACGTCCGGACAATAGACGGTATATGTAGTTTTGATGTAGACGTCCAGACAATAGACTGTATATGTAGTCGTCCAGACAATAGACTGTATATGTAGTTTTGATGTAGACGTCCAGACAATAGACTGTATATGTAGTTTTGATGTAGACGTCCGGACAATAGACTGTATATGTAGTTTTGATGTAGACGTCCAGACAATAGACTGTATATGTAGTTTTGATGTAGACGTCCGGACAATAGACTGTATATGTAGTTTTGATGTAGACGTTCAGACAATAGACTGTATATGTATTCGTCCAGACAATAGACTGTATATGTAGTTTTGATGTAGACGTCCAGACAATAGACTGTATATGTAGTTCTGATGAAGACGTCCGGACAATAGACTATATATGTAGTCTTGATGTAGACGTCCAGATAATAGCCTTCATATGTAGTTCTGATGAAGACGTCCGGACAATAGACTATATATGTAGTTTTGATGTAGACGTCCAGACAATAAACTGTATATGTAGTTTTGATGAAGACGTCCAGATCATAGACTGCATATGCAGTTTTGATGTAGACGTCCGGACAATAAACTGTATATAGTTTTGATGTAGACGTCCGGACAATAAACTGTATATGAAGTTTTGATGTAGACATCCGGACGATAGACTGTATAATATGTAGTTTTGATGCAGACGTCCGGGCAATAGACTGTATAATAGGTAGTTTTGATGTAGACGTCCGAGCAATATATATTGTATATGTAGTTTCGATGTAGACGTCTAGACAATAAACTGTGTAATATGTAGTTTTGATGTAGACGTCCGAGCAATAGACTGTATATGTAGTTTTGATGTAGACGTCCGGGCAGTAAACTGTATATGTAGTTTTGATGTAGACGTCCGGGCAGTAAACTGTATATGTAGTTTTGATGTTGACGTCCAGACAATAGACTGTATATGTAGTTTTGATGTAGACGTTCGGACAAGACTGTATATGTAGTTTTGATGTTGACGTCCGGACAATACACTCTATATTTAGTTTTGATGTTGACGTTCGGACAAGACTGATGTAGTTTTGATGTAGAAGTCCGGACAATAGACTGTATATGTAGTTTTGATGTAGACGTCTGGACAATAAACTGTATATGTAGTTTTGATGTAGACGTCTGGACAATAGACTGTATATGTAGTTTTGATATTGACGTCCGGACAATACACTCTATATTTAGTTTTGATGTTGACGTTCGGACAAGACTGATGTAGTTTTGATGTATAAGTCCGGACAATAGACTGTATATGTAGTTTTGATGTAGACGTCTGGACAATAGACTGTATATGTAGTTTTGATGTTGACGTCCGGACAATACACTCTATATTTAGTTTTGATGTTGACGTTCGGACAAGACTTATGTAGTTTTGATGTAGAAGTCCGGACAATAGACTGTATATGTAGTTTTGATGTAGACGTCTGGACAATAAACTGTATATGTAGTTTTGATGTAGACGTCCGGACAATAGACTGTATATGTAGTTTTGATGTAGACGTCCGGACAATAGACTGTATATGTAGTTTTGATGTTGACCTCCGGACAATAGACTCTATATTTAGTTTTGATGTAGACGTTCAAACAAGACTGATGTAGTTTTGATGTAGACGCCCTAACAATAAACTGTATACAGTTTAGATGTAGACGTCCGGGCAATAAACTGTATATGTAGTTTTGATGTAGACGTTCGGACAATAGACTGTATATGTAGTTTTGTTGTAGACGTCCGGGCAATAAACTGTATATGTAGTTTTGATGTAGACGTCCAGACAATAGACTGTATATGTAGTTTTGATGTACACGTCCGGGCAATAAACTGTATATGTAGTTTTGATGTAGACGTCCAGGCAATAGACTGTATAATATATAGCTTTGATGTAGACATCCAGACGATAGACTGTATAATATGTAGTTTTGATGTAAACGTTCGAACAAGACTGTATATGTAGTTTTGATGTAGACGTTCGAACAATAGACTGTATATGTAGTTTTGATGTAGACGTCCAGAAAATCGACTGTATACTATGTAGTTTTGATGTAGACGTCCAGGCAATAGACTGTATGTAGTTTTGATGTAGACATCCAGACAATAGACTGTTTATGTAGCTTTGATGTAGACGTCCTGGCAATAAGCTGTATATATAGTTTTGATGTAGACGTCCTAACAATAGACTGTATATGTAGTTTTGATGTAGACGTCCGAGCAATAAACTGTATAATATGTAGTTTTGATGTAGACGTCCGAGCAATAGACTGTATAATAGGTAGTTTTGATGTAGACGTCCGAGCAATAGATTGTATATAATTTTGATGTAGACGTCCGGACAAAAGACTGTATATGTGGTTTTGATGTAGACGTCCGGACAATAAACTGTATATGTAGTTTTTATGTTGACGTCCGGACAATAGACTCTATATTTAGTTTTGATGTATATGTTCGGACAAGACTGATGTAGTTTTGATGTAGAAGTCCGGACAATAGACTGTATATGTAGTTTTGATGTAGACGTCCGGACAATAGACTGTATATGTAGTTTTGATGTAGACGTCCGGACAATAGACTCTATATTTAGTTTTGATGTAGACGTTCGGACAAGACTGATGTAGTTTTGATGTAGAAGTCCGGACAATAGACTGTATATGTAGTTTTGATGTAGACGTCCGGACAATAGACTGTATATGTAGTTTTGATGTAGACGTCCGGACAATAGACTCTATATTTAGTTTTGATGTAGACGTTCGGACAAGACTTACGTAGTTTTGATGTAGACGTCCGGACAATAAACTGTATACAGTTTTGATGTAGACGTCCGAACAATAGACTGTATATGTAGTTTTGATGTAGACGTCCGTACAATAGACTCTATATTTAGTTTTGATGTAGACGTTCGGACAAGACTGATGTAGTTTTGATGTAGACGCCCTAACAATAAACTGTATACAGTTTTGATGTAGACGTCCGGACAATAGACTGTATATGTAGTTTTGATGTTGACGTCCGGACAATAGACTCTATATTTAGTTTTGATGTAGACGTTCGGACAAGACTGATGTAGTTTTGATGTAGACGTCCGGACAATAGACTGTATATGTAGTTTTGATGCAGACGTCTGGATAGAACCGACTGTATATGTAGTTTTGATGTAGACGTCCAGACAATAGACTGTATATGTAGTTTTGATGATGACGTCCGGACAATAGACTGTATATGTAGTTTTGATGTAGACGTCCGGACAATAGACTCTATATTTAGTTTTGATGTAGACGTTCGGACAAGACTTACGTAGTTTTGATGTAGACGTCTGGACAATAAACTGTATACAGTTTTGATGTAGACGTCCGGACAATAGACTGTATATGTAGTTTTGATGTTGACGTCCGGACAATAGACTCTATATTTAGTTTTGATGTTGACGTTCGGACAAGACTTACGTAGTTTTGATGTAGAAGTCCGGACAATAGACTGTATATGTAGTTTTGATGTAGACAACCGGACAATAGACTATATATACGACTCTATATGTAGTTTCGATGTAGAAGTCCGGACAATAGACTGTATCTGTAGTTTTGATGTAGACGTCCGGGCAATAAACTGTATATGTAGTTTTGATGTAGACGTCCGGGCAATAAACTGTATATGTAGTTTTGATGTAGACGTCCGGACAATAGACTGTATATGTAGTTTTGATGTAGACATCCGGACAATAGACTGTATATGTAGTGTTGATGTAGACGTCCGGACAATAGACTGTATAATATGTAGTTTTGATGTAAAAGTTCGAACATGACTGTATATGTAGTTTTGATGTAGACGTTCGAACAATAGACTGTATATGTAGTGTTGATGTAGACGTCCGGACAATAGACTGTATAATATGTAGTTTTGATGTAAAAGTTCGAACATGACTGTATATGTAGTTTTGATGTAGACGTTCGAACAATAGACTGTATATGTAGTTTTGATGTAGACTTCCAGAAAATCGACTGTATAATATGTAGTTTTGATGTAGACGTCCGGACAATAAACTGTATATGTAGTTTTGATGTAGACAACCGGACAATAGACTGTATATGTAGTTTTGATGTAGACGTCCAGATAATAGCCTGCATATGTAGTTCTGATGAAGACGTCCGGACAATAGACTATTTATCAGATAGAAGGCACTCTGAACAAAGAACAAAGATAACAATTTCTTTACTACTTATGTCTTTTAATTGTTCCTAAACTTACAAGTAAATGGCGAATGATGGCCAAAAACTTCAACCACGTGACAGCTAAAGAGTTGGAGGAAACTGGGAACAGGATATTCCTCCAGACTCAAAAGCTGATACTATAATGTGATGCAAAATGATATAGACTTTCCAAAAAAGCAGAGCAATCTGTTGTCTACCAGAAAAATACCGCCAGCACCTCTGCATGTCGTGGTCGAAGTCTTGACGAATTGGAGAACGTGTCTGCAATATAAAACAGAATAGCCCAAAGCAGAAAAGGTGTGAAAATGGGGAGGGAGGTTGGGGATTTGCCTTTCTCAGTAGCTTTTCCAAATATGCCTACCGGATATACTGTGCAAAGGGGGATAACTCCAAGATTATGGGAGGTAACTTTGTACACTGCACAAAGCAATGAGGAGAAATACTGCATGTAGTCGTATAATTCATGTGCATACTAGAAAAAGGAATTTTATAAATGCATATCAAATTAGCCATACAATTAATAAGGCGGTCTTCATATGATAAATTAAATTATATTTTAGAAATACAGTTTCGATGTAGACGTCCAGACAATAGACTGTATATGTAGTTTGGATGTGGTCGTCCAGACAATATTCAATATACACAATCCTAAACAGCCCGGCTCCAAATTACTTAAACGACTTTTCCTTTGTATCCAATATCCAATCCAGAACCACCAGATCGTCAACACATAATGTATTTATTTGCCATCTTTAAAAGAAAATAATTCGTATACCAAGGTCTGTTTGTATGAAACAATGTATAAAACTGCCAAAGTCTTTCATCTTTAAAGAAATGTGCTAAACATAATTTCAATGGGAAAACAATATGTATATTTTTAACCATTATATGTATTGTTTATCCAGCACTTCGTTGTCAAGACCTGGGCTGACCATGCACCATTCCCCATCCCCTTCCCTCCCCACAGTGAATTTCTTCAACATTTCAGTGTTAATAATTTCATTTATGTCAGGTCTGTGATATATGTGAAATCATTCTAGATATATCATTTCATCATTTCACTTCATTGTATTTAATGTGTATGTAAACAAAACTACAATAGTTTTTTTATTTTTATATATGTAATGTGTCCGATTCTATTTTACAGGATAAAAAATGTTTCGCCTATCATTGTCTAAAGGAGACCGACCAGGAAATCTTGGGATATATAACTTTCTGATACATTTTAGTAGTCTTAATCAGACACATTTATACTTGATTCTGTCATATTTTACTATTACATAATTATCTTACTAAACTAACATAGCTGATAATTGTAATATTGTTGTGTGTAATATACATTTTTAATAGCCTTGACCATGTGCGAGTCGACATTGATAGACTATTTAGCGCCGAACCTTCATGCAATGGGAAATAACTCTGACAGAAATAATACAACAAACACGTGTATAAGCTTCTTCACATTTTTATTTCTTTATTAATTCATAATAAAAATACTTGATCGGTATTAATACCATTGAAATTAATTGTATATGTTTACAAGATGGACTATTTTTAATGCTAATGCTGATTCTTTTTCATTGAAACATGCCATAATTACGCAATTGGTTCATTAAGAATAAATTCAAACGTCTTTGTATCATCTATAGTATTAACTTAAAAATGAATTACCTTATCTCAAGTTTAAAGAATATATATCTCTTTTATTTACGGGATAGAATATTTGACCCGTACAAAACGCGCCCTGTCAAATTGTATTTGGGTATCTTTTTGATAGTACAATTTGAGTCTGGACGGACATGGGCTTACATGTATATTATGCTTAACCATGAGAGCCAAACCATTTAATTTTAACATCGATACATTGCATGCGTAGTTAAATAAAAAAAAAACACTGCATGTTTAGCGGTTATTCATCGAGTTAAATAGTTCAAGGTTTAAAAAAAAAATATTGAAATGAAACAAAATAAAACTTGTCCTGGCAATGGCGATGGATGTTTTAGCCTTGATGAATGAGTAAACTAAACAAGCTTTAAATGGCCTGGTTATTGAATCAATCATGCTATGGTTTTAAGTACATTTGGCAATTTGTGGCTTTACCTGACCATTAATTGAATAACAATTATAAAAAATGAAGCACTCACGCACAACGAAAAACTGAGGTAAATGTTTACAATAATTAAAATTCACTAAAACTGTAAAGTATTTCTTATACTGTAAATAAATGGATTGTCGTGATTATAAAGGTATTTAATTTATACTGAAAATATCTTAACAATTGTCATTATATCGTATTTGTCTTATTATTACATTTTGATTAGTGAAATATCAGAAATTATCAACTTGATAAATACTCATATTATCACTGCTTATATTATCACTGTAATAACATAACTTTTGTTTTTTGACCAATCAGAACAGAACTTTCTATTCACCCCATTGAAATCTGCCAATTATTCGGTTCAGATCTAAACGAAGCGTAGGTAGAATGAGTGATTATTGCGCTGCAATAAACGTTCCAGGTTTTGATGAAAAAACTCACTTGACAATAGTTATTTATGCAAGCAAAACATAACAGGTAAGAGCAGAAAACGTAGGATTTAACCAGCCCATTCAAAATGGCGTCATGTTTTCAAGCGTAACGCCATAAGAATATGGCGTCACAGATTTTTCTACTTTTTCGACGCATAGTTTTCTCTCTCTTTGGTTTCTCATTAAAAAATAAGATAAAAAGAAAATGCAATGTTTCCCAATGAATATACAATAGATTTCACTAGTATGATGGAATATACGGATATTGTCCACTCGTGCTTCGTACTCATGAAAAATGTGTGAAAGTCACCGGGGAACCATTCATTAACATCTTTATACCGTACATCCATTTATTACCCAGACCTGTCATTATACTTAAGTTATTACTTTGCATTGTAGGTACTTTCCTCATCTTAAGTAAATATTCTCTAGTTTGAAAAAAAAGAAGAAAAAAAAGAGACATTTGATCTGAACAACAGAGTAAAACAACTATATATGCCTTTCTTGAATAATAATCAATCAAAATACTCCCAGGCTGTGTAGGTATGATTATTCGTGGATTTGTGCCAAATATACCGCAAGGAACAAAATGTTTGAGTTTGTCCATCAATCTTAGTTGATATCTACGTTATATTCCTTTGTTCTTTCAAAAATAAATAATGATGAAAACATATTATTCCAATCATACATTCAGAAATAATAATCAAAAAGACAAAAAAACGCATTTACTAAAAACGTTCAGGGAACAAGAAAAAGTAAAGAAAAATGCTTAAAATATTACCAGATAATCTGTAAATATTACTAGATTATCAGTAAATATTACCAGATCATCAGTAAATATTACCAGATTATCAGTAAATATTACCAGATAATCAGTAAATATTACTAAATTATCAGTAAATATTACCAGATAATCCGTAAATATTACCAGATTATCAGTAAATATTACAAGATTATCAGTAAATATTACCAGCTAATCAGTAAATATTACTAAATTATCAGTAAATATTACCAGATAATCTGTAAATATTACCAGATAATCCGTAAATATTACCAGATTATCAGTAAATATTACCAGATTATCTGTAAATATTACCAGATTATCAGTAAATATTACCAGATTATCAGTAAATATTACCAGATAATCAGTAAATATTACTAAATTATCAGTAAATATTACCAGATAATCCGTAAATATTACCAGATTATCAGTAAATATTACAAGATTATCAGTAAATATTACCAGCTAATCAGTAAATATTACTAAATTATCAGTAAATATTACCAGATAATCTGTAAATATTACCAGATAATCCGTAAATATTACCAGATTATCAGTAAATATTACCAGATTATCTGTAAATATTACCAGATTATCAGTAAATATTACCAGATTATCAGTAAATATTACCAGATTATCAGTAAATATTACTAGATTATCAGTAAATATTACCAGAAAATCTGTAAATATTACCAGATTATCAGTAAATATTACCAGATTATCAGTAAATATTACCAGATAATCTGTAAATATTACCAGATTATCAGTAAATATTACCAGATTATCAGTAAATATATTACCAGATAATCTGTAAATATTACCAGATAATCTGTAAATATTACCAGATTATCAGTAAATATTACCAGATTATCAGTAAATATTACCAGATTATCAGTAAATATTACCAGATAATCAGTAGATATTGCTAGATTATCAGTAAATATTACCAGATAATCAGTAAATATTACCAGATTATCAGTAAATATTACCAGATAGTAAATATTACCAGATTATCAGTAAATATTACCAGATTATCAGTAAATATTACCAGATTATCAGTAAATATTACTAGATTATCAGTAAATATTACCAGAAAATCTGTTAATATTACCAGATAATCAGTAAGCAGTGTTTCATTTCACATTATTATTAAGAATAATCTTCTCAAAACCAGTTTTTCTAAAGGTATTATTTTACTTAAAATGATGACATGAAAAGAGGAAAATGGAAAGTAACCTGATATATTGATAGTTACAAATAATAGCAAAGATGCTTATATACAAACTAACATATTATGTACATACTGTGATGGCAAAATAATTCTTCAGATCCATGTCAATATGTATACCTACACAATATCGAACCGTTAAACAAAAATGTGTAAATATATAGTTCAATTTTAAGAAACATTTAATTTTAACTATTTCTTTGGTAAGTTACAATTTTCATTTTCTACACTTTAAACTTGAATAATCAGAGACATTATCAAAGATGCGGTAGATAATTGTAGAAAATTTGATGGACTTGTCGACATTAAGCATTTTTGTACATACAAAGGATTAAAATGTTATACTGACATTGCGTGTGTTTCACTAGTAGTTAACGAATTATGAAATGCCCTATTTTCCCATGTTACGCTTGATGTAAAGTGTCTGCTAACACTTAATGTCTTTTTACACTTACGTATCAATTAATTGATATTCTTCACATTTGATCGGGCAAACTAGCACCAAATTCCTTATTCATTTACATGTACCACTAAACTTTAAATTCTTTCAAGATAATATCTTTGCCCTTTTTTGTAATTATACATCTATATATATATAATACATTAGACTATTCTAAGGATGTAAGTGAGTATAGATATACAGTCAGTATACTATATACAACAATAGCAGCAGCATACAAACAATCACATCGACACGAAAACGTAATATTATAAAAACTTATTGTGACCAATATACTAACTCTCAGTTTAATGGATGTATTTTGTAGAGGGTAATTATAATGTTATAAAAACTTCTTGTGACCAATATACTAACTCCAAGATTAATGGGTGTATTTTGAGAGGGTACTTGTAATGTAATAAAAACTTATTGCAACCAATATACTAACTCCCAGTTTAATGGGTGTATTTTGAGAGGGTAATTATAATGTTATAAAACTTATTGTGACCAATATACTAACTCCAAGATTAATGAGTATATTTTGAGAGGGTAATTATAATGTTATAAAACTTATTGTGACCAATATACTAACTCCAAGATTAATGAGTATATTTTGTAGAGGGTACTTATAATGTTACAAAAAATTATTGTGACCAATATACTAACTCCCAGTTTAATGGGTGTATTTTGAGAGAGTAATTGTAATGTTATAAAAACTTAATCCTAATCCGTTTGTTCCATCTACGCTTAAATATATTTCAAAGAAATCGCAAAACCTACATCTGTATTTCATTCATTACATCTTAAGGCCTTAATACGGTTTTTTTCAGAACGCGGTTTGCTACCGCATTTTTCGGCATGCGAAAAATATAAATAGCATTATACTTCGATATAAATTGATTATTCGAGATATCCGAATGAGAGATAAGTAAGAGATTAATTAGGTAACTCTGTTTGTAGTAAATGGAATGTTGATCTCTGTAATCACAAATATCTCCTCGACAAAACGTGTATTATTTTTTCGAACAACATATATACTTATGCTTAATTTTGATTTGAAATGTAATCGGATTACATATGCTAGTCCCCCTCCCCGCAACAAAAAAGCTAAGCAAATATATACAACATACAATACCCAACAACATTTAGTCAAAAATTTGATACAACAATCTATAAAATATATTCTGCATTACATGAAGAATGACGTCATAATTATTATGTACAAATTGTAATGTCCCTATTACAAAACGTGCGATTTAGGCAGTTTTAAGAATCCATATTTTATATATCAACTTAAAAATGAAAACATTTTATTTCTTACATTACTGAAATTCACAATCAACATTAAATGTATCGAGAAATGTATTTTATTTGGATTATAACATATCAAACTCATCACGTTATGTATCACTGGTCCAACATGAAAAAGACTAGATCTGCTTGGTAAAGGTCGCCTCATCTTTGGTATATAGCGCTTTGATACATCACTTAAAATCACATTAGAATAATTCATTACAAATATGTTATACATCAACTATGATATGTGGATGTTTCTTTGTAGTTCATATTAAAATATTGATTGTACAGCAAATTCAAAACCACTCTCTCCACTAATGCTGGATATCATGAAAATATAATATAATATACATTTGGGAAATACTTCAGCCTGATGAATGCAAATCTTAAAATCTACGCGAAATATGCTAAATGCTGATGATTTGAAATAAATAAACCATATGAGCAAAATTTTATTTTACTCAATGTGTTAGCTTTGTATTGAAGTAGGAATCATTGAAAGGTAAAATTAATACTGTCTTGCAATCTGGTATAAACTTGTAGTAAATGTATTTAGTTGGTTGCTAACTTGGCTTGGATTTCTATCGAATAGCAGATTATCAACATAGGAGACATCGTTTTGTATAAAAGTAATGAACACAATTTATAACGGCCAGCAAATGTGAAAACATAAGTAAAACAAGGTAAAATATCGCCCTATAAAGGAATCTCTTCTCATCAACTTGATTTACTACGATACTGGGCACCAGTTTTGTGAATTCTATTTTTTCTCTCGAGTCGTTAATACAAATGTCCACAATATCACATTAATACAACAATTGATGTTTGTTGTATTTTCAGAGGATAATTGGTGTTTTGGAAGCAGCTACCTATTTGTGGGGAACTAAAACTCAAGGGAAATTACTTGCATTGACAACAGCTGGACCCAGGTCCTTATCTACTAAAGCGACGAATTTTCAGATCATGTTCGTTTTTCAGTGATTGAAATGTTCTTGTTACTATGGTAACGTCACATGCTCCCGTCACACTGGTATGCTGTCTTTTTCACTTGAAGGAAGAAACATATGTTTTTCCGTTTCACCATCTTCTTCAATATGTAGGGCCGTAAGGTCCGTCCTCTTTTGAAGTGCCAGATGTTTGAAATATCTATCTCTGTCTTCTTGAACACTAGGTCCCCATTCCTCCGATGGTTTCATCAATTTTGTGATTCGCTGTAAAATTATTTGTGATAAATTGTAAGAAAACATATATTCAGGAAATTCTGAATCCAGAAGGTACATAAATCAATATGTATGTTGTGTAACTTGTTAGCTAGCGTGGGGTTTAATAATGTGATACACTAACATTTGAGAATATTCCAGTAAAAAGTTTACCCCACCCTACTCCAGATTTTTTTAACAGAGACCATCGAATGAAGTGATCTAACTAAAACAATACCATGTTATAAGACATATTTCCTACCATTCCCAACATGGATATACATGGGTCCATCCGTGAGATAGATCTAAATGTATTTCACTTAGGTGATTTATATTTTACATTGATTTACATATTGTTGTTTTGCAGTGATTTATGTATAGTTTGTCTGTGTTAGACTTTGTTTACAGTGATTTATGTATAGTTTGTCTGTGATATACTTTGTTTATAGTGATTTATATATAGTATTTTTTATTGTAAAGGGTCACGTGATGTTGACAAAATGTGTTTACCTGACGAAGTGAACCTCTCTCCTGGAGTATCTGGAAGATAATGAGTCCCGGAATTGGCAGCACTGATGAAACACCCAGACACCATCCGAATACAATAGCCCATTGTGGGTACGAACGTCCGTCATATGTCACAGGGCCTAAGGTAATCACGCTGAATAGCCAGATAAACTGTAGAGAGTAATGAAACATTTGGTTAGTGCTGATGCCTCCAAGAATTAGTAAAATGCAACGTCACTAGCAACAGATTGCATGAATCACACTACAATTTAATCCCGTGTCATGTTTTGATTCATGTATACGTTTTGAAGTCTACCTAGATCACGCAAAATAGGTCCTAATGATTTACTTCCATAATTGTTTTACTGAAGATCCAGATTGACTGAACATGAAATTGAGGTATAAATCAATCAGTCTTTTTCATTACTAAATAACCTACCACGATAACAGCTGGTGTAACATATTTCCAAAGGTATATCCAGATTGCATGTGGTTTGAAGCCAATCATGAACTCAATGTCTGCCATAAATCTTTCTGTCTCTGTAAAAAAATATGGTGAATAGAAAAATAATGCATCAGAACTTCAGTACAAACACAAAATGAGGAAATATACCACATGATCAACACACTTTTATATAAAATACCTTACCCTGACAGTTAGTGATGTAACCAAGTTTGGCATTGATAAATAATTAAGAAGATATATTGCATTTATATATAATGAAAGCAGCTAGAAAATCTAACACTGTCAACACCCTTATAAGGATAATTGTACACTTTTTGAATTTTCGGTTACAATTGACAACGGTGATGAGGTCATGGATATGCTTGCGAAATATCATACAATAATGTAAACAAGAAATATCTTTAAAAAAGATAAACGGCATAGTTTCGATGCTGGTGGTTATAATGTAAAACTGCTGGTGAAATAAATTAACGAACTAATTAATACATGCGCAGTTTCAGCACGGATAACACAATTATATCAGTTTGAATTATTTTGGTGATAAGAAGACTGCATTTGAATTAGGAATATTATTTTATTAATGTATCATTTGAATAGATACATCCACTTATTCAGCTTGCATTCAATGTTAATTTTGTTTCGTCTTTAACTGCATTTCTGCATTTTGCATTTACCGCTACATTGACCAATCATATACTTCATCTTGACCAGTAACGCCACCAGTCGCGTCATATCCGGAAACAAAAGAAAATTATACGGCTATGCCGAAAAATGATTCGAAGAACTATTAAAGCGTAATTTAGTATTCAAAACAGTATATCAGTTAATACAAATGCAGATTTGATGCTTTAACACCGAACGTACTGTAAACATGGGCGATGACAAGGACCTCTGTAAGTGATATCAGCATCAGCGAGAAACTAGCACAATACCAGTCGATGATCTGTAGGACGTATATTCCACCCTATATAAAAATCAATGTGTTTTTCATATGAAATAACATTCATAAGTATTAACAGCATAAATGTGAAAAAGTCAAAGAATACCAACATCGGAACAATAATTATAATTCAATATTGAATAAACTATAGCAAACAGAAAAAGACTCGCACAAAAAGCCTGGAAAATACAAAGAGAGTGTTTATTTAAAACACATCTCAATTTGGAGCGCAAATAAATGTTTGACCATGTAAACTTTTAATTTTGACCATGTAAACTTTTCATTTTGACCATGTAAACTTTTAATTTTGACCATGTGAACTTTTAATTTTGACCATGTAAACTTTTAATTTTGACCATGTAAACTTTTAATTTTGACCATGTAAACTTGTATAAGAAGATTACTTCCGTAAGTCGTTACCTGCGTAATCAAAGGGAGCCCAAGAAGACACTCGATTATGCAGGCGATTGCAGAGACAAGTACTCGTCTTTTCCTTAGAGTCTTTGGGAAAGTATCCAGGAACGCAGTGATGCACGTCTCAACCATACCGAACTAAATAGATAGAGTAAAACGAACCTACTAGACAGGTGTAATGGCAGAGACTCGTCAGGTAAACCCCTGTCTTAATAGCAAGGATAGTGGACAGAACTTACATTTCACTACAAAGTTTATCTCAAAGTAGTAAAACACCTATTCCATGCCCATGCCTAATTTCTTTACTAATTCGATGGATCAACCGTAATAAAAATAATCTTAAAAAGATTTGATGCCAAAACGTGGAAAACTATTTTAATTTTTTTTTATTTACCCTGCAATTATTCTAAGTTTGGTTCTCTACTTAAAAACTTAAAGGGGGTACAACGGAAAGAAAAACACTGTTATACATGTATCTACAAGTGAATCATTAGATTTAAATGATGGATGCATTGTATGATAGGTATGGTGGATTATGTAGGGATGTGTCATAAGGGATTTTAAAGCTGATGAAAAAGGTATGTTTTCTGCTGTGTCAGCGAATATATTGAAAAACGCACATCTACAATATATATAGATATGTATCTGCATATATCATATAATTCGTACGTATTCTGTAATTCATTTTGCAGTTTTACGGCATACTATAGAAAATCATAAGAAAGATGTCTGGTAAAATATAGATCAACTTCTGGTAGAAATGAGTAAAAAAGTATACGGTTTAAATTCTTATAACATTTGATTAATGGCAGCAAATAAACAGCTAATGAAAATTGCTAGAAATTTAAAACCTTGACCATAAAATAACAATTCATAGCCGTCTAACTAATATACTTTTGGACGAATTTTCCATATATTTTGTCGCTTCCGTGTCATTGATCTCTTAACATTTTAAAACAACACGGAAGCGATGCGACATATAGAATTAAAAGGGGAGTTAAATCGAATTAAACCGCATATGATTTTCCCTAAAACAGTTGATGTATCAATTACTTACACAACCACTGCGTATGAAAAATGCAATCAGATCTTTTTCGATATTTTGAATGCGAAAATCAAAATTACTATCACATCGAAAACTTTCGAGGACGCAGACAGAAAACATATTTTTAGTCGATTTCTGATTAATACTACATGCAAAGATATAAATACTCCTCCGAGACAGGTATATTGTGGGTGTTATACAAATGAGTATGGATATATGGTTATATGATTCGGAGACTGTAGGATCAGAAACATAGATAATATCACCCTTTTCTTGTCCATAGGGTCCGAAAAACAACAAAGTGATAAAAAATAAATATTTTAGTCTAATAGTCATTCCAAGACTTATATTTAAATAATATAAAACAATAAGACAAGAAGAACAAAGAATACACCAGTATCGGGCGTTCTTCTCATCATCATACATTTCCGCTGATTTGAGCCCATTATACTTTAAATATGATGACAGAAGGAGACCTCTGGATGGTTATATTTGTACTTGGTTTGATGAAGGAGTGTATATTTTGTATATTTTTTTCTTTGCATGCAATTCTTTCAGAAGTAGCTTTCCCATTCAAACATAATCCATCATAAAATACATTGAACGGTTGACTTGCATGATTACAAATTCATTGGAGGTTTAACAAATCGGATACTTTATTTGAATTTGGAAAATGAAAATAAGATTAAATCTTGTTTACAATATTAAGACCTAAAATCAAAATTTTACCGGCGTTGTGTTTGTTGTCTATCGTTTGAACACTGTACATCCAATTAATTTGAATAAAGTCAACCGGATTATAATATTTTCATTTTCCTACAAAAAAGAAAAAATACCTTTAAATAAGTCTATTACTTAAAAAATATATCTTATATTGCCATATACATAGCAATCACAAGTTTGTACAAGTAGTTAGTGTGTTCGGTTCTGATATATTCCTAGTTGAATGTTAATTGTTTAAAAAAATATTTACTATAACCTATAGGACTGTTGCAATACGGAAAAAAGTAAACTAGTATAAAATAAAATGTGTCTATAGGTATATATACTATCATCAGCCATTCTTATTTTAAAAAACCGTAGCATTGAAAGGGATTACAAAACTGATATACTTAAAAAATAGGCATGTGAGTTTATCTTTGCAACAATGATCAAATAAATAAATTTGAATATAAATTTCAGTTAACTAATGCATAATTGAATGCATACGCTTTTCTTGCCAGTGTAAGAAAAATCATGTTTTGTATATTGAGTATTACCGTTATCCAGATATTTTGATAGATTTTAAAAGGATCACAGCAAAATATAAATATCATTGGATAGAAAACCTATGAGTTGGATGAAGCAAGCTTGGTAGGACCGTTGCCAGCAGGTTGGCCCTTGCCCTCCTCTGGAAGCTTGAACGTCGTAAACCTGCTTAAGGAATTTAATAAGAAAAAACAAAAAATACACATCAGTAACAACAGCAGATTAAAGTTTACCTTAACATACCTTAATGTAAATCACTCTTATTTCACGAAATATTGATTTCGCGTTGACATTACAAACAAAACAATTGAACACACATTTTAAAGAACACGAGGACGGCTCGCCGACGTATTAGCAGTAAATTCAGACGTTCACACATGATTTTTTCATCAACAATTGAAATGAAATTCGATGTTCATTATAACCCGGAGTTGAAATGTTTGATCGAGGGATTAAGCGTATTTCAGGTTTGTAAGAGTCACATAAACATCGTGGAATGCGGAAACGGAGAATAAACCAATTGACAACGTGATACATTTAGCATATTTTTTTTTCATTTTACGACATCGGTAGCCTTTGTCATATTCCTTTTAAACGTGCGGAATTTAAGTTTTTTGAATCATAATAGCAAAATGAATATTTCACGGAATGAAGTGATAAACATTAAACCATTTTTGAAGTATATTGATTGAATGTACAATCAAATGTAATTATTAACAGTCCAGCATGGCAATGACTTGAATGGTGTGTCACAAACTGTAGATAGAAAATTGACACTAATTATGAAAGTAAGATTATAAAAATGTACATATACTGTACATCAAGTAAAATGTAACAAGCCAAAAAATATCAGTTGAACCCAAAATGCATATGATGCTTCTAGTGAAACAAACCATTCAAATCCAAAATACTTAATTAAAGAACATGCCATTGAGTTTCAGTCACGACTTATCCCCCCTTGTATGATCACACGCTCCCTCTCCCTACTCTCCCCCTCTCTCTCCTTCTTTCTCACTGCTTCATTGAGTTTGTTTGAAAGTGTTGTTTTTAGTGAAACTGCGATGTCAGTGTCAAATATCATAATGATATATATTAAAAGATTTTGAAAGGAACATTGAGCGTTCAATCGTTTTAAATGCGTCGGTTGCGTTCTCACCTTCCATATTTGTAATCCCCTTTGCTACAACCTCTCATTCACAACATTCAGAACTTAAACCTTTGTTACACATATACTTACTTTCGACAGGTTGTTCCATTGGGCGATACTTAAACTAAAGAACGTTATTCATGTATATTTACTATCATACACAGATATATGTTCGCTTCAGAGTACCAATATATATATATATATTATATATATATATATTATATATATACATACAGTACTGCATTTTTTTTTTATTTCAAAATACGACAAAATTCCGTGTTCATGGTAACTCGACTTAGAAGTGTATCCCTATTATCTCCGAAAAGTTGTACGATACGAACCAAGTTTATATGTGTATTTATCGATGTATGGTAACAACGTTTTCCACCTATCGAGAATTTGTTGTATGTAAACATCGATTTCGACATAACGAGACGTAGCTCTATGTAATTCTCTGACTTCCAAGTCTTTGCCTTCCGGAACTAATGGAGATCCGTGACAGTGGACTCTAATTTTGTTTTCAGACGATAACGAAATTTTGTTAGACCTGAACAATCTAAATACTCACAAAATATGGTCTTCGCTAAAAATCCTGTTCGTACAATGAAAAATATATGACGTTTAATATATGCAATTAACACAACAAGCATTGGGAATCTGCATATGTGAGGAATTGTACGAGTTATGTGGAGGGAATGAAGCCGTATCTTGGATAATTAATGGAAAATGGTTTAATGAGTATTAATAATCATATACCCAATTACCCCAATTAGACGTCAATTACGTCGAAGAGACAATAGACGTAATGATAATCAAATTTTATGCCAAATGAAGTTTTATATACAGTGGTTGAGAATAAGCCAAACCTTTAACAATATCCAGTTAATTGAATTACTTTGATTTATTTATTAATTACACCCATGAAAATAAGAAAAAAATACCCCAAGCGTTATCAAAATATTGATGATCAAATATATTAAGTTATATAATAAACCCAAATAGTTACTTTCTTATTTGATGAACTTTTTACGGAAAATACGAAAAATATATAGAGAATTATGTATGAGAGAGCACAACTGTCTATCTTATTAGTGAAGAGAACGGACATTGTATCGGTATTGACCCTTTGCCCACGCATTAGGTCGCTCTGTGTATGCTTCATACACACACAGATATGATAAAAGGGATTAAGATATAGATAAGTATGCATTTTCACTATTTTCCATCAATACAATGTATTAAGTAATAAACATTCGAAATGTGTATGAAATAGTGCAAAAAATTGCTTAGTTTTTGAAGTATATTTTAAATGAATGTAAAAAATATATGATTGCACAATTGCATAATCGCCAACAATGATATGTATTCGTTCTTATGCAATCAGATATTATGGACGCTTTCAGAAATATCGATGGTCAATGATAATGCATACAGAGGTATAGAACTTAAGTATATAACTACACCGAAAACAGCTTTAAACCCTACCTGACTGTCAACGCCGATAGTAAACAACATGAGAAAGAATAGCACCGCCCAGAGGGGAGAAATCGGTAGCTTAGCAACAGCTGCAGGATACGCAACAAACGTGAGACCTGGACCTGTAACACAACAAAAATAATGTGTCAATGAAAACGGAGAGCAGCAGAAAAAGAAACTTCAATATAAATAGAAAAGAAAAAAACGAAAACAAAAAACAAAACAAACAAACAAACAAACTTCAAACATAAACATATTTTAAGTAAGAGTTGGAACTATGCTGATACAGACGAAGATAACAGATTTCTGAACCAGAACGTATAAATGTATTAAATCCATAGATATAAATCTCTGGGCCCAGTTGTTCAAAAATTGATCAGGCTAAACATAGTTTAACAACAATTTTTAAATCCAGATAAAAAAAATGTTTTACGGTAAAGGAGAAATGAGATTTTCACTAATCAAGTGATTAAGTTAATCACCTTATTAACAACTCGGCCCTGACCATGGACATTTTGTTATTGGACTATTTTGCTTGGTGTGATACTCCTGTTAAATTCGAACAAATGTAAATGCTCCTCAAAAGTACATGTAAAACTGTCACATCATTCCGTTTATATTTGACCAATTCAATTTTTATATCACGAGCACACATCACCGCGCGCGCCATATTGTAAGATTGTCAAAATACATGAATGTACTTACCCTGGCTTACCACCTCTTCAATTGAGGATCCAGTCTGATGGGCCATGAACCCAAGGACGGAAAAGATGACAAATCCAGCAAAAATAGACGTTCCGCAGTTAATTATCGGTACAATCAAGGCATCTCTAGAAAATAAATCACTCATTTAATCAAAATTTCGACAAAATACTTAAATCCATCAGAATACTTATTGATCAATATAAGGCTTTTGAGACATTTTATAACAAATATGTAATAACAATAGATATGTTCATATCATTGTTAATAACTAGTTATCACCTAACAGAAATATTATAACCGTATTTGTCTTTTGAAAATAACACATGATTTTATTTTAGTGAAATTGTATTCTATAATGTCAAAGCTCACTGTGTATACATTATCAAATATTTCCGCGTCGAAAACATAGACGCGATGTGGAATTTTCGCGTTGAAAACAAATACGTGGTGTAGAATTTTCGCGATGGAAACATACTTAGCTGTAGCCATTTTACGTTTTATAAGTTGCGATGTCATATTTTGTTGATAAGCGAGTAAAACAACACGGAACATGCTTTCATACACTATATTAACGTATTATAGCAACAAAATTTACACGGAAATATCCTCACATAGAGATAAACACTCCAGCAAATACCTACCTGTATATATTATTACTGAATTTATTATAACTGGCCATAGTGACGATGCCTCCCCATCCCATACCGACCGAGTAGAAAATCTGTAAGGCTGCATCTCCCCATACCTATAAATGGAAAATTGAAAATTCTCAAATTTTGCCACGATTCTGGTGCGTTTTTTTTTTTGTCTGCTAAATGCCTTTAAACAAGCTTGTTTGATATACCTGAACAGGGAGACTCAGTACTCAACATGATAGAGAAAACGTCGGCACTAAGAGAGGATCAGTATTTGTGTGTTTTGATTGGGTATTATCAGGTTTTTTTTGTATAATCATTTACATTACTATGTAGTATTATTGCATTGTTATATTGATAATATGGTATTTATAAACTGGTAATTCAGATGACGTTGATATCCTACACTCGATACTGACTACTAGAGAAAGAAAAAAATCTTTTATTATTGTTTTTAAACTTTACTTAATTATCTTTTTTCTCTCTCTTTTATTTCTCAAAATTTATTTCAAGTTTATCTTAAAATATCATAGATGTTAAGGAAGAATTTTTGCAAATGGCAACAATAATAGTCGTGTTACTGAAGACAGAAGGGTGTACCAGCCGCACCACAAACTCACAATGTGCAATTCCACAAAATGAAACATTTATATCTCATTAAAATGTGCATCACAAGGCGTGTAGCAAATCATTCAACTTTACCCTAGGTGATTACCACACAGTATAATTTATATATGTATGTTGCATGTATTAGATATTGATACGTATGCCTGCATACCTTTAACTCTGCAAGCGAAGGATTAGTGTGAGAAACGACTGACACAATCCCGGTGTCATTACTCACTCAGGTACGTTTACTCATTGCTCGTGTAATCTTTTTCCAATGGTGCTCTAGATAAGACTATGTGAAGAATAAAACGAGGAACAGGAACCCAACATGGTTGATTATAACTGCAACGTTACGTTAACACAAATCAAATGTCAGTTTATTTAAAGGGGAAAAGCTATTTGAATAATTCGATCGACCACCATAACCAAGCATAAATCCTTACAGCTTTAAAGTCACATCAGGGCATTTAAGATATTCTCCAGGTGAGGTGCGTAGCCCGTGAACAAGACCGTCCGTGTAATCTAATTTTGATTACTATCGCTAGAAGGTATACGTGCACACAAGTGAAATACAGATGTTTGCCATTGGGGCATCTCACATTTTCTTTGCAAGCCCAGAGTGACAGAATGGAATTTTGTGTTCTTATCAGCTGAACAAGGCTTTGTTTATTGTACTCGTATGTACGTAGAGACTGGGATAGATCTTTTATGCGTTTACCGTAAATCTTCTGCAAAATTTGCTTCTACATTTTACATAGCAGTGTGTGCAAACGGTTGATAATATCATATTTAAAGGAAACAAATATCCCATTCATTTACATTTCCTCTGAAACAATTTCTAGATATTGGTAAATCCAACAACAATATCATTTTATTTTCAAAGGTTCAAGAAGAATACACCGTTTGTTTTATAATATCTTGTCAAAGGTTCTAGAATACGAACTGATTCAAATAGAAGAATGAACCCGATTGTTTTTCATTGTCTTTGTTATTCAGTAGTTGATTATTCCACTTTCAAGAAAAATATAACAAGGTAAGGTACATAGCAAACGGGGATCTTAATAAAGGTAGTTTTTTTACCTGGAATTCTCCAAGTTTCTCCCATTTAGGGAAAACATAGAACTTAATGCCTTCCATAGCACCTGGTAATGTCACACCTCGGATTAGAAGAACCAATAAAACCAAATATGGGAAAGGAGCAGCAAAATGCATCACCTGTGTGGAAAGGAAATACATATCATAGATAGAGATTATATAACATTTCATAACATTTCATTTTCATATTAGATTATAATGTTATTGAAATACAAGTGTAAACAGTTGCTAGTTATATAATTTCCAAGAGTATCTTTGAAATGTTAACAGAATATGACTCGAGGTTTGAGAGGTATATTATCACATTTTATCGATAGAATTTTTCAGCCAAATAACACAAAAATCACAATGTCAATTTTTTTTTATTGTTTATCAGACTGAACAGATCGAACAATTGAAGCAAAGCTATTTCATGGAGTAAATACACAAGAACATAATCGACAGTCGCGAAAATATGGAAATAACGGAAAAGGAAACACAGCAAGTTTTAATCTAAAGAAAACCTTCCGAATATTTACAAAAAGGCGAGGTTAGATACCACGAAATGTAGCCTTCTAGCTGATGTTTTGTCTATAAACAAATTGAACATGCCATGGGGCTGGGTCAAAATCAACCAAATTCTAAATATATTAACATCTGTTAAGATTTAAATCCAAGCGTTTTCAGGACGGGAGAAGTACGTCTCGACCAGAACACCAGATTTGTATGCTATAAACAAAATTCGTTTGAGGCCATACGAGAGGAAACCTGTCCTTGTAACGTCAGTAACACTTTATATATATAATATTGGTCTCAATGAACATCAAAGAGAACAGCGTACTAGGGTAATTATTCTACTTATTTATAGAAGATCTTTGTACAATGTAATTGGATTGATATCAATATATCGTTGAATATGAAAACTCGATTAATTGAATTCTTTTTTATGAGAATGTCATTTGCTGGTTTTAATAATCAATATTGGCAATAAAGGTATCCATTAGATTAAGTCAAACGAATGTCCCTCAGAATCCTTAAACATACATTTTGAAGTTTTTGGTTCTAAAATAAATCAATATATTGACATGTTGTTATATGAAAAAAATAATTAATTGCATATGGATTACAGATATCTATGATACAGAGTGCATTCTGAATACGAATTGTTTCAAATGAATTATTTGCTAGGATATCAAGAGTTTCAATAAAACATTTGTTGCAAAATACCAAACAGCTGAGTTAAGTTTTAAATCTAGCTAATAGTCATAGTAGTTAGGTGAATCATAGCAGATTTGTAATGCGGCAACATGGGGGACTCAGTCGACCCTCAGTAAACCGCAGATGTTACACGATGTTACATAAATGTATCAGGGATATCGATCCAAGTGAACCAATCTGGTGCACTCACGGCAGCCAATACACACTGTTGAGTTTGAAGAAAATGTAAGCGCTTTATCAGGCTAGCAAAGAAACTTTCAGTTACCATGGTAACTAAGGTTTTGTAAAAATCGTGTAATTTGTTGATAAGATAAACCCATTCGTACCATATACCCAAGCATCATGACCAGTATGTGATGTCTACTGACTGAATTAAACAAATCATTTACTAAAACGTACATTTGTATAAGTTATATTTTTGAAATATACAATGAAAGAAGGTAAGGTATATCCGATGTTAGGGTGAAGTGTCGTTTTATTATTACGGTAATGTGTTTTCATACCTGCACGACACTGATAAGTACTTTTTCGTGATAATGTATTTCATTCTATTTCATTCATCTTGTTTCTGTTAACACTAACATATTTAGTTTGATATTTCAGCAGTGTTTTCGGCCACTATTGTAAAACAATATTATGAATTTCACTCACTTTGCCCAACACTTTAACGCCCTTGAATAGACACAGGAAAACAAAGAACCACGCCAATATGAGACAAAGCAGTAGAGGCCACCTTATAATTCCAGCTTCCTCAATCCCTCCAGACAGTTCCAGCACATGATTTCTGGCAAAAATAATAATCATAAAATGAGTATATTGACCATTCGTATTCCTTGCATCCTTCAATGTATTTGTTGTTTACAAAACAGGAGTTAATGCATAATGCTTTTGCTCGAGTTTTAATCACAATATAATCATCATCCTGGCAAGAAATGACAAATAATATTAAAAAAGATTTTTTCTTTCAGATGTACACATCCGTCGTAGAAATAATATTATTATCCTTAACATTTCGACCAGTCAGTGTCATAAAACCGTTAAAATAAATAAATGAAACAGTAGTCGTTAACAAAGTAATTGTGACAAAGGAAAATATTCTAATAACATTTGCAGGTGGACCGGTCGACCTATTATCACAAAGACATAATTTAATATTCATTGAAAAGAGTATATTATGAAAATCGTCCTCCCGGATGTTCCTTTAAGGGTGCATACATATCTGCATCTCAGATTATTATTTAAGTTTGAAATTGGTTTGGTGTTTATATATTCAAACACATTTCCCAACTTTATTGAAAATAACTAAAAATGCTTACTCCCAGTATTCCTCGCTTGGGCTTGTCTTTGCAGATCCGAGTGTAAGAGAGCCATTTGCAGTAATGATATGACTTGAAATATTGGACATGGTGCTCACAGTATAGTTGCTCAATGTGCTATTTATTACAACTCTTTCAGATCCATCTACGCAATTTTCTGTGTTCCAGTCATTTCCACAACTACTCCATGGCAACACAGCCCGGAAGGACATAAAAAGGTAGTAAAGAGTCCAAGCGACAATGACATTGTAATAAACACAAACTAACCCGGAAACCATCACCATGCCAACCCCTACACCTGAAAATATAATACAATACACAGTAATGTAAATTCGGTATGTATTTTCTGCCAGAACATGAAAATTTAATTGTTAATACTGTTAATAACTATCCTGAGATTTTACGAAAGCTTTGACTTAATCGTTTGTATATAATCCAATTACCAATGCTTTTCGAAATTGCAAAGTAGTGCCATTAAACACCGCATTTCTATATATAACATTTAGGACAACTACAACGTACCTTTGAATAGTGGACTCATTCTCCATGTGGTTATTGGGCTGAGACTGCTAAATTGACCATAGCTAGCCTCCATAAAGAAAAGTGGATAACCGCATAACAGCAGGAATATAAAATAAGGAATGAAGAATGCACCTGAAAGTCAAAACATCATATAAAACAAACTGATAAAATCAATCATCATTACTGAGGTTAATGCACAAGTCTCAAGAAAAAGTGATACAATGGTCAGTTAAAGATAGTTTTTGATATAACTCTAAAGGTTTGAGATTTTGTTTACACAAAACTGTAATTTCCTCGAAATTTCGTTTCTTTTCGGAATTTAATTTTACAAGGGAGTATACATTTCTTGTTGTACAATTTAAATGATATTTAAATACTTTTTAAAAGCATGTTTAGGTTTCATAAACTAACGACCAAATATATGTATACAGTATATTGATTTATTTTCTAAGATGATAAAAATGAAATTTCGTTTGTAGTGTGAGAAAGGTAATGTATATATTAGATCTTATTTAAAATACGACCAAGTATTTAAGTTTCACTAAATACGTTGTTTCATTGAGTGCAACAAAAAAGTCTGGGTTAGAAATAAAAGTTTCCTCTAAAATCTATGAAAATTATCACATGTCTGTGCTTTCATTCAATGTCTCATGATTTTGTTAACGTTAACAAGCAATTCCTGAAAAGTATCAAATAAATATGGAGATTGCTATAATAGAACCAGTGGAAACTCGATGTTCAGCTAGCTGTGATTTGTAAACCATCAACAGGAAATCTGAAACAACCTTGATCTACACTTCAGTGTGACCTAGTAGAGCGTAACATCCTTCATTATTATTATACTGTTTGCCAATTATGTACACACCTGCGCAATGTTTTTAACCGAAATAATTCATTAAATGATAAACGCCTTTGATGTGCGTGTTATTTTGTTTTGCCTAAAACATGATACAGTATATCATATAGAAGGACAGAAATCCGATCAAGTTTTGTTGTGATGCTGGTTCGCATGCCTGTCGCAGGAAAATAACGTATCACTAATTAACATAATAGTTTCGTATTCTTAAATCTTATCCCTGGCCATATGTATGCATTTCAGTTAACGTAAGATAACTTGTAAGGATTCGTAAACATGTACAATACTACAGTGACCAATATGTGCCAGCAAATTATGGAAATTAGCATGGTTGTGTTCGATTGTTTTGTCCGTGATAATATGCTGGTACTGGACAGACCCGTTTATATCTGGCTACGTACCCCCTCCGCTCTTGTAGCAGAGATATGGAAACCTCCATATGTTGCCAAGCCCGACAGCATAGCCAATGCATGTGAGGATGAAGTCCATTCGGCCTTTCCAGCCTCCTCTCGTGTCTGTCTCCGTACTTCGGTTCTCTCCACGTTTAATCATTTCGATACTATTATCGCCAGAGCTATTTGACTCCGAACTCATTTTCTGGAACATCAGAAAAGTGGCATAAAGAATAAGTAAGACCAGGACAGTAGATCTAACAGAAAAGGGGCACCGAAAAAAAATGTAAAAGTCATTATAAACAATAAAAATTCTTCCAATCGTGTTTTAAGATTTTCCACTGTACCTATGTTGTAAGAATCGGTTTGTTTGAGGTGTATTACCATTATTATACATTTCTATATGATAATCAAGCTTTTATTTAATTTTCATGTTTGGTTTCTATCTGATTAAAATCATCTGTTCATGTCTTCGCTTACTTCGTGCCCCGCATGTATGCTTACCGTGTATCAAATAAAGCCATGAACAGCTGCTTGTAATCAGATTTATATTTATAGATTATATGATAAAATGGCGGAATCGTATTTATATATGTGATAATTTCGATAAACATTGCTACTATGCATGTACAACAAAAGCTTGAATTTATCAAACTGGTATGAATCATGCGATATCTGAAACACGTGTAGTGTCGAAATTCTTATTTAAATACATATTCTTGGTTTATATGGTAGAATGAAGTAGCCAAACTGCCATTTGCAGATGTTTTGAAATATTCATAAAAAAAGTTGAATTGCTCATTCATCTCATGGCGATTTACTGGAATTATGAGAGTGTTAAAAGTTTTAATTTGAATTTAACGTAGCATTATATAATAATCACTTCTGTTTGGTAGAAAGGAGTAAATGAAAGAAAAGCATACAAAAGACGCGTCTGAGCCCCTGCCTTCTATTCAAATATCACTGTTTAAAGCCAAAACGTGATTTTGATATTTCAAGACAAAAACCAGCGGAGTAGTTTCAATCGTGGTGTAAATAAAAACATAAAAAATAAAAACCCCAAAAACAGAAACAGGAAGAAGGTGTCAAGTAGCTTCCAGGACGATGAGGGTCATTTACCACTGATCCTTTTATGGATACGAACTCCGCTAACAAATAACAACAAAGTAGGATTCAAGCTGCAAACGCTTTTAATTTTACTGTACGACTCATCTTTATTGCACAATAATAATAAACGTAAGTCCTTTATGCGGACCAACTTGAAAATTAAATCACAAACATAATATAATGGAGCTTTTACCCGTGACAATACTTCCAATATGTGTTAAACACTCATAAATCATATTATTTAAAAAAATATATCATATAAAATAATTCCACATGTTATAATGCTGCTATGCTGAGACATGGGCGAACTTGTCGTGACTAAGAGCTAGCACGTATCGATTGTTTCTGCGAGATGTATAGTGGACATTTAATGACAGCGGAGTCAGGGAATAATTTTCCCATGGCTGATACGGCCTCTGTTATATAGGGTTATATATGAAATACAGTAGGTCTGTATGATCTATAAATTGGTTGGTTGTTAGGCATGTTAACATGGATTAAGTTATGTTATTGATTTGATTTGTCCATTAGAGTAAAGAACCAAGCACAGCCGGGGTATCACGCCAGATATTAGACAATGGATATGGTTATAAAACGTAATTTGCGACAATGTAATCATGATATACAACAGGAATTTTCCGCATGCAGAAATATCATCTCATAATTGATTCCATGGTACATAACTGTGGAATTACTAACATAAATGTATTTCGTAAAGCTTGTATTAAAGACACTTACATGTCCTGTGACTTTATGTTGTGTCTGCGTTTCCGTATACAGCTTTTGTTATTTGTGTGGCGCTGACTATCGTGTTGCCCAATGCAAAGTCACGGAGTGTCACTAATGCCGTAGGCAGAGGCAACGGGCTGACAATGTATTAACAGATTAACAACCGATTAACTTATTTCTTTGTATGGCTGTTCAGAGAAGTATTCTCAAGATTGATATCGTCGGTATGGCGATCAAATGTAACAAATTTACGAGACAAAGGATTTGAAATCATGAATATAACTCTGTATTGATTCACGCCGAAATATGTTATTGTAACTGAACCTGGGGTTTCTCCTAATTTGCCACTGCATTATCTACTTCTGTCCGCAGTCAAATGAAGTCTGTGTTTTCCTTAAGCATAAATAAGTCAAATCTTAATAATGCTTTTTTCCCCATTGCCCTTTCAACTGCTAGTTTAGCCAAAGCAACCCGACATTTCCATTACTGTCAGTTAGAAGAAAACAAGACAAAATATTTATTATTTTTCAAAAAAATTGCTAATGTCATTACGAGGTAGGAGAACGTAGGTGAAAAAAAGATAGGATAACATATATTTTGATTTTTTACCTAACCCAGTCTTTGATTTCGAGATATAATTGTGACTACTATCTGTTTTATTGTAAATATTCTCTGTGAGTGTTTGAGAATATTCATATAATATATTTTCGTGTTCCTGCGCCTAACATTATGTACTGCTACACATACGATTGAATTAGACTGCATGTTTGCATTTTGTCTGCTTAGTCTATGTCTGCATCGTGAGTTATTTAAGCTCCTGACGCCAGATAACCTGTCAACTGATACAAATACCACAGTGTGAGAAGTTGATAAAACGTGTTGTTGGAAAAACCTCCCAAAAATCAACGAACAAAAAATTCATCGAGGAAGGTTTTGCTGTTATCAACATCAAATAATTATCCATTAAAATATGTGACAAGTTTTTATTATAATGATACAGGATATACTATATTTCCTTGCTCTATCGCTTAACTAGACTACACAAATCCAGGGGTACTTATTTGTAAAAAGAAAATGTATTTTAAGTTCGTTATTTTGCAGGATACCATTTTAAGGCAGAGGGAGGTGTTTCATTATTTCCAATAGATCTCTTGTATAGAGCAAACTAGATAATTATACAGTACATGACAGGGTGACAAACACGTCTATAATTCATTTCAGAAACTATTTAGAGTTTTTCTTTTACTTTTTTGTTAGAAATCCCATGGTAGTCACGGCGTTCACACGTGGTTGTATCACACAAAACGGCACACAAACGTTCAGCGATATCAATAACATATAAGAAGTCAGAGATGGCGTAACAGGTTCGTCCCGTATACTTGAATAGTGATGTATAGTCCTTTATCAGCTTATTGACACAGAAATCAGGTAACGTCTAAGACGGATACTTCTCAAACACTTCTGTACACCAGTTTAAATATATCTTCATTTAAGGGAATTCCCTTCGATACTAGTTGGTAAACTGCTATTCTTTACGCCTATTGCCTATAAATATACCAATGTCTAAAATTACCTGCAAGTATTATTAAGCTGATACTGTTCTTAGCTAATACAGCTCGCTGTAAGTGGGCTTTGGGGTTTAAACGAAAGATCTGTTTGCCGATGTGTATTTTTTTTTTGAAAGACGGGAAGTTATAAATTAAAGAACAGTTTATTTTTATTTTTATACGTCAAAAAGGTACACCTGCCAACCCGCATCCGTGTTGGTTACCGTACAGGTATTGTGTTGTTTACTCACATATCACGTTTATTTCATTGAATGCATAACGAAGAATGATTTACATTTACATTACATTTATTTAAACGCTTGACCTCTACAATTTCCATAGTATTTTATTTTTACGTTGATTTTACTCGTTATTTTAAGGAAATTGAAAATAGCATATGTCTCTTTATGATTACTTTGCAATATAAACAATGATAAACTTTCTATTTACCGTACAAGCATATTATTGGTTACATGTAAATTGATATAATTTCTTGTCTAGACATCAAATCTTAGCAGTGATATGAGTCAGGTATATAACAGATATGTAGCTTGATATCTATTACAGATTTGAAATATTCGCTAATTGGAAATAAATTTCAAATGGTTAATCTTCTCGAATACAGTAAATAATTTTAAAAAAAACATGCGAATGTAAATCTTAACATTTTAAGGTAAATGTCAAAAATCAAAAATGATATACACCTGTAGTTGAAAGTTTAAACATGCTGAAAGAATATTATTATTAGCAAAAATAGATAAGAACATGTCCTCAGTAGTACAAATCTGATAATAGTGTGTTCAGTATGTCATATAACTACCCTGAACCTAGCAAACATGTGGTGAGTTTATGCCGCGTGGTCAATATGCGGTTGATTTAAACCTCCTGAAATTCCGGTATCTTTCATTTCTGCCTTTAAATTGGATGTACAAAGATATTTAAGCCTTCAAATCAGCATGATATATCAAATTGATGTTTATCTGGATTATATTTATACTTTGTCAAATATAATTGATATTTACCAGGCCCTAAGTCCAATGACATGCAAAAAATAAGCGATATAGCATATAAGATTGAATTATAAAAAAAACTATTGTGATGGAGAAGTTGTAGATTTGTATTTGTCACGATAACAATTTTTCATCAGATCTTTGCGTATACTTATCTTCTAAATTTTATCATTATATATGATGCCTATGTTTCGATAATGTAAAAATGTAAAATAATAATAAAAAAACATGTAAAAATAAAAGAACAGTTTAAGTTAATATTCAATGAATGAGAAAATTTACAAATTAGAATTAATATTTAACCATTTTCGGTAGTACTCTAAATGCACAAAAACCTGTAGTCTATTAGTACAGTAGGTGGTAAATCGGGAACAAAATCATACGTAATGAATCATTTGTCTTCTCAACACATACTCTTATCTGTGACGATTCTTTAGATTGATATGTTTACATGCTTTACATAGATTGCAATATATGTAAGCTATTGCAATGACGTGACTTTTCAAATTTGTGATATTGTTCTTATTTGCACTAGTGGTGTTTCTGTTGTTAATTGCTAATTGGTTATTTTACGTTTTAAGTTAATTGATATTAAATATGAATAATGGTATGTGTACGTTATACATGGTATATATGTTTTATGAACGGTTAAGTGAATTTATAAATTCTCGCTTTTTAATGTATTTGATACGATCGTAAATATGCAATAATCAACATAATTTATTTTTTGAGCTCAAAACCACATACCTTAATTCCCCATACTTTATAAATATACACGTGTTCAGATGTACGGTGATAATGTTACACAAAGCAAGACATATATGGCGCGAAAAAAGAAGTAACCAGGCGTAAAAACAACGTTCAGTTTCCGTTAGAGGAAAAAGTAGTCGATGAAACCGAGGCTAGAACCCTACCATATGTGAACATGAAAATAAGATAATACTCACATTTTCGCGATGATACCAGTGTATAGATATGTAGTAGACTCGAAGACAACACTGAACCTTTTAACATATGTCCAATTTAAAGACTGTAAAATAGATTGCACGGCAAGCAGTTTCTTTGTTAAAATTTAGCGTACGATCTGTCTGTCCACCGATAGTTCAACTGGCTGTGTGCGGCTACACTCGGCATACCACACAATAGACACTATACCCACCGTGGCTCCTCGGTAATTTTCCATTCACTCAGGAGGGTCAATGGCATTCACCAAGGCAGACGTCAACCGTGCATTTAGGTTAGATAAACAAAATGAGTAAAATATGAACTTTGACCATAATGTATTGTTCAAAATGAAAAAAATGTATATCCATATATATATATATATATATATACCTATATATAAAGTGTTAGTACTTTGTCAAAAGATTGAACTTGGGTAAAACCGTACACTTCATCACCATTTCCATAGTGGAAAGAAATCGATTTTAATCATATGACATTATAAAGATGCTGAAGGGGCTTAGTCATGATAGATGCTTGCCACATAACACCTCCATGGTGGTGAAGATAGTGAAAACGGCTTTAGTAGATATCTACATAGAATATTTAAACAAATCGGCATCTAATGCATCAAACTTTGTTATAAATATATGGGATCAATAAAAGACCTTCACCGAACAAGTAGATATTAATATATTATTATTAAACCGATCAGAAACCTTCAACCCAAAATAGTCACCCAACACACCATTATTAAACCTATAGGCCGCTAACCACAGACCTTCAGTTCATTAAATCGTTATCCTACACCCCATAATTAAATGTATTCAGTAGTTATATAACACAGCATAATTTAACCTATAGGCCTCCTTCTAAATAAACATATATTTGATGTTTTATGATTTTCATTGTAGGATCCAGCAGAGACTTTCCGTTCATTAAGTTGATATCTAATAGAAAATAATTAAGCTTATCAATAGGAAACCTGCATCTCAATATGAAGATGTCTCATGAAAATTAATCATACATTATATGTAGATATCTAACATAACATGATTACACCTATAGGACCAACCGATAACCTTCAACTCAATAAGTAGATATTTAACACAGTCTTTAGAAATCCACAAGACCGAACACAGACTTTCAGTCCGATACTATTCCTGCGTCGCGTTACACATAGACATATATGATGTGAACATTAACCAAAACTGAGCTTCTTTACCTCAATACATTATAATCGTTTTTTTACACCGATCAACTAAGGCAAACAAACCCTATGATATCGTAATTATATCAGTCAAAGTCAACAGCGACACGTGCACTACCACTACTATATAGGAACGTTTTTAGAAGTATTAATAAGTTATTTTAATGTACGATCAAGTTTGGTTTTTGGTTTTGGTTTGAGAGAAGAGTTTTTAAAGAAATTAACATTGAAATTTCAAAGAGTGGCATTTTCTCAAGCGCTCCAAATGCATTTCGTATATAAAATTCATAGATAGTTATAATGGTATCGGACAAACTACTAGATCTCCACATTAAATTAGTGTGGATCTTGATGGAACAATTAACGGCATGTTCAGTATATTTTTGATATTGTACTCGTTCTATTATTGAATAAAGTTTGGACTTTTTTTTTAAACAGCACTACTATTTATAGAACCGATCACCCTATATTATAGTACCTAGGTCGGAATGGCTCGCGACAATGAAACACATTTATAGGGCTTAGTGGGTCTGTTTAACCGGGAGACTAATGAATGAGTAAGCTGAAAGAGGAAATAGGTTAAGATACTCTATGTACAAAATACAACATATGTCGCCAGGATACACTTTATTGATATTATTTCAACTATCGTTCTATTCATATTCTGATTATCTCAATATGATGTCAATATCTCGGTGAACCCAATGCATAGAAATTGATAAATTTGTTTGTGCTCGGTGACATCATCGCCGTTATATCTACAGCTGGTGGGATCTTGTTAACATAGGCAGTACTCTTTCCTTCTGACTTGTTAAACTGCGACTTTATCGATACTAGTAAATGTTAACGGATACCTGGCGAGCAATTGTCATTACCTTGTTTATCGTTTTGATAACATGACATTTGTTTCATGTGACCTAGATGAATCTGGCAGGTGGCGTTCATTAAAAAGTTGAAAAGAAACTTTCTTAATACATGGTCTATCTTTTGTTCATATCAATTTGTTTTTATGAAGAAATAACAACCTGCGAAATATATAAGTGATAAAGAAGGGGAAAATAAATACATTTACATTAATTGTAGTAAGTATTAGATATTTTATATTATCTATATATTATTTCTAATATTAGGTTATATTATTCATAAAAGCACTATATTTCTTGCACTTTAAGCATATTTATGCAGTGTAATATTCCTATATTATTCAGTATTACAGTGTACTAACAGATTTTAATGGAAAATACAGAATCACATGTGTCGGGATTCGTTAAGTGGTATGTCCTTAAATTAAAGACCTAAAGGATTGAAGCCATAATTTCAACTGAATTCTTAAAAAATACTCGAAATGCTGCCTTACCATAAACATGTTCACATCCACATATAAACTAATAGTAGGGACTGTTTGTATAAACACTAGCAAGTATCGGCTGATATTCAAGTATTAAACAAACAATCCCGTCTTAAGTGAGTATTTTATTGCCTAACTAGGATAGGTTTAACCGACTTCCAAAATACGTGTTGACCCATTTCATTATCTGCAATACTTTAATCCAGGTACAAAAGACCACGTGGTATGTTTCTATCGGAGTTGTTTTTCTGGTACAAAATAAACTAACAACATATTTAGGTCAACGACCAGTATTTAGCGGTCTACAAAACAGGATACTATCTGACCATTCACTAAAAAACCTTTTAACCTACTCTGATTTTTGTTAAAGACTACTTAAACTCTGTTCAGTTTAAGACTTAGTAAATGCAAAAAAGGAACCCGAGACAAATATTCTGGGCAAACAAAATCAATGCAGCTTTTTCGTGCAGAGTACTTAGCAATTGAATAATCATTAATCACCTATCTGAAAGTTCTGAGATATTTTAGTTGTTATTACTTGCTTTGTAAAAGGCGTCATCGTTTTGTAATAATAGGTTTTTCTAACCGCTATTTTATGTGAACATAAAGCCGTAAATCTAAATTCGGAAAGCCAACAGAGCTCTTTTACCATTATGATCTTGTAGGTATCAATAAGACTGATATTGTTCATCTATCGATACTATCTGAATAATTTATTGAAAACACGACAATATGATTGTTCAAATATTTATAAAAAAGCACAATAGAGAGAGTTCAAGAAGGATTGGTAAATATGCCGATTTCTTTTGATGGTTGACAAAAATGCCTTCGAATTCTTGTATGGATCAATCGTAAGTCTTTCAAACGAAGGAAGAGCCATTGTGAATGTCAACTAAGTTTCAACTCACAAGGACACCACTAGCACTAGAAATCGATACAGCCAGCGGAAAAGACCAAACCAAAAGAAAATACCCACATCAACACGAAGCCAGTATTTTAACTCGAAATCGATAAAACGATGACAAATACGAACAAAAATATATAGTTATGTATGGAGACAATTGGAAAGGTACTAGGAGAATAAGACCAGGTGTTTCGAGAGTGTAAGCGTCTTCTGCTTCTTCAACGACACTCAAAATGCTAATCATCCTCAACTCAGAGTTAAGTCACATTTACAAAACTAGTAACCAAGTTGGTAATAACAAAAACACCAGGCATATCTCAACAAGCATCACACACTTTTGACTCCATATCGCACAAGGAAGTAAATGTTTCCAAATGAGAGCATAGTCTTCATCGATCTGTATCTCTTGAAAACTTTTTAGCTTTTCCGTCATTAGTCGACATATGTGACGGAATTCATCACGTCTATAGTACTTGAACCACAATGTAAAATGAGATCACGTGAACTGAACGAGAGCTCGATCTTATGCAAAGAAATGCAGGTATAATCCAATAGAAATGTTTAAGGTAATAGCTTTATCATAGTATCACACGCACCCGGTACATAACACTGGATAAACGTTTCTATATCAGCGAGGTATTACCCGTATATCGTAGTACTACTCGCAAAATAAATGAAATTCGCATAAAACGATATTTCTACCTTATAGAAATAAGTAATTGGTTGCTAGCAAATAATCATCGTTCTTTCATTATCAGCCTGCCAATATTACATCATGGACTGACCAGGTTTTCCTCTCTTAATCAGAGAACACAACAGATGTTGTACCTCTTGTGCAAACACTTCTATGCAGTGTACTTATCTAGAATAAAAGATAGGATGTCGCTGTACTATTGAAAACACAAAAGGAAACATCTACATTTGTATTGACAAAGTTCCATATTGAATCCAAAGCTACCTGCTGGCTTTGCATAACTATACTTCATCCAGGAAGTTGCCATAACATCAAAACAGTATCAAGATCTCGTAAAACAGTGTTTGTCCTGTTCATGGAAAACAATTCAGCAATAGGCTTGGTATAATTTTACGTCTCCTTACCATTAAAAAAAGAACAAATAAACAAAACAAAACATGTCAGAAAAGTTGTACAGATTTGTTTACGAATTTGTACTTTGTTATTCTACAGTCGTCACAAAATAAAACCCGCACGTAAACAAATATATCAAAACATCATCTATGCACGAAACTATTTAATCAGATGTTATCTGAATTTACCTTAAAAATCTGCTAAGCAGACAAGAAAAAGACGACAGATTTGTCAGGTATTTATAGATTTAGCGATAACATAGCTGATTGGTCACATTTGTCCTTTGTAGGTGATGACCTAGATTACCATGGAAAAATACCGAACGTACCCTGACAAGGAGCTTAAAACATCAATGAAGTGTTATTGAATGACAGAGTTACATCCCTAACAATTTGTGTAATAGTGTTACGAACACTGTTTTGTTCGCAGCATGTTCAGGGCTGGCGCTTTAAAGGAAATGATTTGCTAGATTATACGGTATCCTGAATTCATGTGAATATGGCTGTAGAACCGATTTACTGTTGTTTAAATATTGATATGTGACATTAATGATTCGATTAATGGTTCACTTAATATACTTCAAAATTCAATAATTGATGAAAATTTCTATACCCCATATTACCCATTGCTTAAATAGATCTGCGTCAACATCTCTCTTGGTATATATTGCACTTATATAATTCATAACTGTGAAAGAATATATATTCTATACCATGTATTAGTCCCATTTTGTTCTAATTATATGTGGCCATTGGTCAAAGGTTCAACATATCTGATTAACATGTGGAAGTATATATTGTATTTTTGAGAGGAGGGAATATATCTATGCCCCCCCCCCCCCCCCCCCCTCACTTTGTTTTAGATCATGTTATATATTTGTATGAGGTCAGTATACATTAAAGAGAAGTTTGAAACAGTCGGCGTTAGCCATGAGCATCATCACATTTTACTGTTGAAAATATTCTGATATACGATCAAAAATTCAAAGAAAAGTTGGGGCAAGTAACCACAAGGAACTGTAGCGACCTACCAACTGAATGCATGCTTTCTTGTTATGGTAAAGTCAGTTGTTGCATGACCCCAAGTGCCCTTGACCTTTTTTCACTGACCTGAAGATCAATAGGGTTTGGCAGGGGAAACATAGGCGACTGGTTATTGTTTGCTGTTTTCATTTTATTCACGGACGAACAAATATGCGCTCATTCCATCTACAACTCGTAGTTGCTACGGGATTGGCAGGGTATTTTAAGAACATTGGATCCTGGCAGATGGAGTTATGCCGTATCTCACACAAATACATCTTGATTTTGGGTTGTGTAAAGATAAACATTTGTCGCAGTTGTATTCCTGGTATTTTGATTAGAAGATATCGAATAGCACCTCCATAATACAGTGAATTATTATATTGAGTTAGATTATCGTTTACATACAAGGGACGTCAGTTTCCTGTCTGGAAAACCAGGAACATTAGCGAGGGTTTTATTGTATAAACAAGTTCCTGTCTAGAAAACGAGGAACATTACCTAGGTTTTATTGTTTATAAACAAGGGGTGTTATATAATGGGTATCCTGTCTAGAAAACGAGGAACATTACCTTGGTTTTATTGTATAAACAAGGGGTGTTATATAATGGGTTTTCTGTCTAGAAAACGAGGAACATTACCTTGGTTTTATTGTATAAACAAGGGGCATTATATAATGTGTTTTCTGTCTAGAAAACGAGGAACATTACCTTGGTTTTATTGTATAAACAAGGGGCATTATATAATGGGTTTTCTGTCTGGAAAACGAGGAAAATAACCTAGGTTTTATTGTATAAACAAGGGGCATTATGTGATGAGTTTCATGTCTATATAAAAAAGAGCAATACCTAGGTTTTATTGTATAATCAAGGGGCATTATATGATGAGCTTCCTGTCTAGAAAACGAGGGGCATTACATCGAGGTCTCACTTATACACGAGAGCTATTATTACAGTGGTTTTCCTAGTATCTGATGCAAAGATTGTACTTTATACATATAGAGGTTTTCAGCACATACGAAACATTGTAGACGGAAACATTGATATATCAACTGTATAATAAATAAACATGGGTTACTATAAACATGTTCCCCGTAAATCTGTCTGGTTTTAATTTGAGAAAAATTTTCACTAAGTACAGATTTTACGACCATGGCCTAGAAATAGCTAAAGGTAGATTTGTCTCCGGCTACTCCGGCTTTCCTCCACCTCCAAAACCTGGCACGTCCTTAAATGACCCTGGCTGTTAATAGGACGTTAAACAAAACCAACCAAACAAACCAATGATTGCCGATAGAAAGTAAGCATTAGATAAATGGAATGATATCTATCATGTAGATACCTTCTACGAGTGGGAATGAAAAACATGTTGACGACATTGGGTCTTTATCTTGACCTCGAATAACTGAGTGTCGTACGCCCACGTTTTACATGCGCACATTCTAGACTAAAGTTCATGGCCTTCCTTTTCAAATGTTAATAATTGGGGTCACTTAAGCTATACAATATACAGTGGTCATGTGGGGTTTTAAATATGGCCTGAGTGAAATAAATTCAGAGATAAGTATCATGGCTTACAATAAGCTTGGATTCTAACCTGGGTGAATGTAAGAAACAAAGCTACGACACCATGGTTGATATCAATAGACAATTGTTGTTAGCCTCGTCATTGGTGTTTGTATAATCTTTAAAGCAATGTTGGTCGCAATGAATTAACGGGAACTAGTTGAAATTATTCAACATTACCAGAAAGCACTAACTTCATAGAGCTTAAGGGGTTAACAAAAAGGATATATTGTCAACCTTACAACAAAGGATTAGTTTTAACAACTCTATACGCCTTCTCCAAATACACATTTACATGCAGAAGAGTCTAGTAAGTATAATGAATATATATGAATATTTATAATGTAACGAAAAAAATAAGAGGCGGATTGTGCTTTGGAAAAAAAATGACTTTAGACTTGATCACTTTAAATCTTGAACGGAATGACCGATATAAGTGGCAGAAATAAGATTTCGAATTAAAAACTAAATCAATGAAAACACAAATAACATTTCTTTGAAGCCTGATTGATAACCGGCGAGTTAGAATGCTGAATATGCATGCTGAAGGAATCGAGTCCGGAACAAATTAGTACACGAGTAATTTAAAACAACAGCATCACTGCGTTTAATGTTTACATTGTTTGTGGACAGACTTTTGAAATGATACATTTACAAAAACCTAAGCCCCTATTGACCTCATCCTACGACGATAAGACTGAGTATTTCAGGTAACAAATTGTAACAGGAAATATATAATATTTAAAACAAATAAAGGGATATTATCATATTCAAACGACATTTAAAAATCTTTAAGGTTGGTCGAGGGGCGCAGTGTAATACACATGTACATGCCGGTTACCAAGGTGACCAGGGATTGATTCCCTGATCGGATTTGAGAAGGTATTGGGGTCACCTGCCCGATCACATGAGTTTTCTCCGGGTACTCCTCCCACAGTAAGACCCTTCGTGCGCTTCCATCCGGGTGAACAAGTCTTACAGTGATTATCAGAAGGTGACATAACTTGTTATAAAAATAAATACATCAATAAAATAAAGTTTACATTTGAAGATCGATAATTTATTGTTTTCTATATTCTGCCTACCAAATACCATCAGTTGCACGCTTTAATAATAATCAAAAGATCCGGTGCATACCTGATCGACTTTATATACAGATACACAAGTAAAGACATGTTTTGATTTATTTCAATCAATGCAGAGGAACATATGTTACATATTCAAAAGTATTAGGTTTATGATATAAATGAATAAATGAATGAATAAATAAATAAATCGCCATGTGCTCGTGTTACTAGTAAGATGGGTTGGAGACAGGATGTTGGGTATATTTAAGAAAGAAGTGGATTGCTTGGCAATTTATATAGATAGTCCATTGACAAAACGTACAATGAGAAACATTGTTCTTTCATTCCGACAAAGTTATGCCTTTAAACAAATAAATGACAAAGAAATGTACTGGGTCATTACTTTATGTGGTTAATTATCGGACGCTATAATTACACTGTATCTAAAACGTATCTGTATTCAGCACGTCAATAAGCAACAGCGTGAAACGGCGAATGGTTGGGCAGACATATGGTTAAGTTCATATACATATTGAATTTATAACTTGATTTAATGTATATCAAGTGTTGTCCAAACGACGTCTACATTTTAGATTAAAAACTAACTAACGAACTAGTAAACAGCACAGCTCATATTCTAACACTAACCTCCACATAAGCTTTGTGTTGACTAAGCTGTAGACAAGTACATACATGACAACAGTCCCCACAACCCCAATCGTCACTGACTAAACTAGTTAACACAACAGTCCCCACAACCCTAATCGTCACTGACTAGACTAGTTAACACAACAGTCCTCACAACCCCAATCGGCAATGACTAACTAGTTAACACAACAGTCCCCACAACCCCAATCGGCACTGACTAACTAGTTAAAACAACAGTCCCCACAACCCCAATCGGCACTCACTAACTAGTTAAAACAACAGTCCTCACAACCCTAATCGGCACTTACTAGACTAGTTAACACAACAGTCCTCACAACCCTAATAGGCACTGACTAGACTAATTAAAACAACAGTCCTCACAACCCTAATCGGCACTGACTAGACTAGTTAACACAACAGTCCCCACAACCCTAATCGGCACTGACTAGACTAGATAATCCCAACAGTCATCATAACCCTAATCGACACTGACTAGACTAGTTAACACAACAGTCATCATAACCCTAATAAGCAATGACTAGACTAGTTAACACAATAGTCCTCACAACCCTAATCGGCACTGACTAGACTAGTTATAACAACAGTCCCCACAACCCTAATCGGCACTGACTAGACTAGTTAACACAACAGTCCCCACAACCCTAATCGGCACTGACTAGACTAGTTAACACAACAGTCCCCACAACCCTTATAAGCACTGACCAGACTAGTTAACACAACAACAGTCCTCACAACCCTAATCGGCACTGACTAGACTAGTTAACACAACAGTCCCCACAACCCCAATCGGCACTGACTAGACTAGTTAACACAACAACAGTCCCCACAACTCTAATCGACACTGACTAGACTAGTTAACACAACAGTCCCCACAACTCTAATCGACACTGACTAGACTAGTTAACACAACAGTCATCATAACCCTAATCGACACTGACTAACTAGTTAACACAACCGTCCCCACAACCCTAATAAGCACTGACCAGACTAGTTAACACAACAACAGTCCTCACAACCCTAATCGGCACTGACCAGACTAGTTAACACAACAGTCCCCACAACCCTAATCGGCACTGACTAGACCAGTTAACACAACAGCCCCCACAACCCTAATCGGCACTGACTAGACTAGTTAACACAACCGTCCTCACAACTCTAATCGACACTGACTAGACTAGTTAACACAACAGTCCCCACAACTCTAATCGACACTGACTAGACTAGTTAACACAACAGTCCCCACAACCCTAATCGACACTGACTAGACCAGTTAACACAACCGTCCCCACAACCCCAATCGGCACTGACTAGACTAGTTAACACAACCGTCCCCACAACCCTAATCGTCACTGACTGACTAGACTAGTTAACACAACAGTCCCCACAACCCTAATAAGCACTGACTGACTACACTAGTTAACACAACAGTCCTCACAACCCTAATCGGCACTGACTAGACTAGTTAACACAACAGTCCCCACAACCCCAATCGGCACTGACTAGACTAGTTAACACAATAGTCCTCACAACCCTAATCGGCACTGACTAGACTAGTTAACACAACAGTCCTCACAACCCCAATCGACACTGACTAGACTAGTTAACACAACAGTCCCCACAACCCCAATCGGCACTGACTAGACTAGTTAACACAATAGTCCTCACAACCCCAATCGGCACTGACTAGACTAGTTAACACAACCGTCCCCACAACCCCAATCGACACTGACCAGACTAGTTAACACAACAGTCCCCACAACTCTAATCGACACTGACTAGACCAGTTAACACAACCGTCCCCACAACCCCAATCGGCACTGACTAGACTAGTTAACACAATAGTCCTCACAACCCTAATCGGCACTGACTAGACTAGTTAACACAACAGTCCTCACAACCCTAATCGGCACTGACTAGACTAGTTAAAACAATAGTCCTCACAACTCTAATCGGCACTGACTAGACTAGTTAACACAACCGTCCCCACAACCCCAATCGGCACTGACTAGACTAGTTAACACAACAGTCCCCACAACCCTAATCGGCACTGACTAACTAGTTAACACAACAGTCCCCACAACCCCAATCGGCACTGACTAACTAGTTAACACAACAGTCCCCACAACCCCAATCGGCACTTACTAGACTAGTTAACACAACAGTCCCCACAACTCCAATCGGCACTGACTAGACTAGTTAACACAACAGTCCCCACAACCCTAATCGGCACTGACTAACTAGTTAACACAACAGTCCCCACAACCCCAATCGGCACTGACTAACTAGTTAACACAACAGTCCCCACAACCCTAATCGGCACTGACTAGACTAGTTAACACAACAGTCCCCACAACCCCAATCGGCACTGACTAGACTAGTTAACACAACAGTCCCCACAACCCTAATCGGCACTGACTAGACTAGTTAACACAACAGTCCTCACAACCCTAATCGGCACTGACTAGACTAGTTAACACAACAGTCCCCACAACCCTAATCGGCACTGACTAGACTAGTTAACACAACAGTCCTCACAACCCTAATCGGCACTGACTAGACTAGTTAACACAACAGTCCTCACAACCCCAATCGGCACTGACTAGACTAGTTAAAACAACAGTCCTCACAACCCTAATCGGCACTGACTAGACTAGTTAACACAACAGTCCTCACAACCCTAATCGGTACTGACTAGACTAGTTAAAACAACAGTCCTCACAACCCTAATCGGCACTGACTAGACTAGTTAAAACAACCGTCCTCACAACCCTAATCGGCACTGACTAGACTATTTAACACAACAACAGTCCCCACAACCCTAATCGGCACTGACTAGACTAGTTAACACAACCGTCCCCACAACCCTAATAAGCACTGACTAGACTAGTTAACACAACAGTCCCCACAACTCTAATCGACACTGACTAACTAGTTTAACAATATATAGCCCTTGTCCATCAATAACTACATGATAAATAGAAAAAGAATGCTTTGTAAAAAAATCCCACATTGATTCAGCACTTATCTTTCGTATTTTTCCATCCCTGACAAAAACATTGATGTTTGAATAGGAAAAATAGTCATACAAAACTACCTAAACGATAACCATAGTCTATATTTGGGATTATCACGTGATGAAAAGCTGATCAGGTCTAATAACATACGTTATCTGATGACATTACATATATACAAAAACACCGCAAAGGTTAACAATATAAAGTAGACTATTAGATTATACTGGATACAAACCCACTCTTCTCAGTTTTAATGAATGCTTTAGGAAGTTCTTACAAGTTCTTCGTAAAATGGTAAAAAATATAATTTACATCTTCTAACATTTCTAATTTCATATACAGTGTATATATATATATATAATAAAAAGTCAGCAATATGACAAAACATTTGCAACAGATAAAACTCAATATTTTTTTAACATTATAATGGGCAATAAATGTTATTTCTTAAGACAATTGATTACATCACCTAAATCATTCGTTATAACATACTTACGAAATGAATGCACAACACAAAGTTACCGAGACTCAAATATTTGCTTTATGAACTATCATGTATCCACTTGTGACTCATATTGTCAGATTTTTATAAGAACCTTGGCCTTTATATGAACTTTGGTGAGCTCTTTAAACTGAAGAAAATTGCGTTTTCAAAGTTAGAAGATGTTGTTAATTTTGTAGTTATCATGATATAGTTTAGGTAATGTACATATACCAAACAAATACAGATCGGTAGCCTCTAAATGGATTGCATGACGGAAAGCAAAACTTGGAAGGACGATATAAAAACATAAAGCAGGTTCCCCTTACTATCTGGGCTGGGAAGTAACGTAAAGCTGAAGGAGGGTATTTTATCTTCCTTTGCTTGGCTACGGCATATTTTGGCAGATATGCTAGACGGCTGGTATGGTAGCTCCGTCCTGTACAAAGTGGGAAGACGAACCGAGTATTTATATACAAGGCAATCAATAAGATTAATCATTAACCTGTTTGCGTAAGAATACTCAATACTGGGCTCTTAAACATCGCAGAATTGAACTTGTATTCTCCACTACTACAATAAAAAGAAAACTAATATGTAGGTTACTTCCTAGCTTTCTTGTCTACTCTCTTTCTGTGTTTTGTCTATCCTGTGTAACCTCCTATAGACACCCGTCCATGTATGACCTTGGTTCACCCCCCCAGACAAACAATCGCATTCGCCTCTGTCTGACTCACCATGCTACCCCTTAGTACATGTTGACATAGGACTTATGGTTGCTATCTGTTTACTCTGGATGATTCCGTGCAGACAAAATGCAACGACATATGTTTTATTATTCAATGATTTCCGGGCTGGTATCCATGTAGCACTATTCAGGACCAGTCTGTAGAATTATCTTCTCAACATGTAATAGAATATTGACAATAGAACACGAGTTTTTCCTCAATGTATCAATTTCAGACATAATGAGCCTATATATACAATTACATCTCATTTTTTTTTCTTCTTTTATTCTAATTTTGAAATACATTACGGGTAAGACAGTGGCACGTTATGTGACTTCCATGGCATAACTGTTAAAACTATTAAAAGAACGAGCAAAGAGGTATGGTCGTTTTCCGCTTATCCTGACCTAGGCAACGTACACCGATGGTCTGGGCTAAAAATACAGGTAAAATATCATGTGACCCCAGTGATTCCAAACAGTACCAAAATAGATCGTCATGGTCCATTGACGCGCTGTGTGTTGTGAACGGATTATATGTATGCAGTCAATCAATACCATATGAAATAAAGTTAAATTGACATGTTAAATATGAATTTTGCACTACTCATCCATGTATGCCTGTGGTCGAAAATGCAGTTCATTTACATTTTACTTTGAATGATATGGAGTAAATCTGTTATGATTTCACTCTTTTTTTTATACAAGTGAAATTTTTCTATCTTAACATTTATATCTTGATACTAAATATTTTATATTATCTATGGATTTAATGATAAATAAAAAGTCTTTCAGATATGACCAAGAAAAATTAAACGGTATTTTTCTTAGAAACATAACAAAATATGAATAAAATACATCTTGGTGATTCGAACTCGGAATCTTTGGCTTGCTAAACGATGATTCTACCATATGAACTATGCGGACTTACGGGATAGTGAACTTTATGTTATCTCTTATAGTCAGTCTAGTTAATGCGAAAATTAAAATATTTTATCAACTACGTTTTCTCAATTTTTCTATACCAGCGCATCGGAGGACCACTTTTTAAGAATAGGATTTTAGTTGTCTTTTTGTACAAAGAATAAAATAAGACATTGCAAAAGTTGGTCTTCCGATGCGCTCTATGTCAAAAAATGATATTAATGATTTTGAAAACGGTCACCATTAGGTCAAAACAGGCCAATATGCGCCGTACCTCTTTATCTATAATAAAACAGTTGTTCAGGTCGTAAAACGGCCATTGACAAAATGAAGCTAATTCAGCATGTCCATTAGAACTGATTACTAGAAATACTTTGGACATCGGCAATGCTTTGGAATAGAAATGAGATTTGCAATTGTTTGTGTCTTCTTATTCTTATAAATCTTACTAAACGTAAGACCGAACTTGTCAGACCTCTTTTTAAATTCTGTTCCTATGTTGGGATGACAGTAAACACTTTGTACTTGCGTCGTAAGTCGGGATTATCTTTTAGCACTGGTGATCCCAGAGTATGCTAAAGACGTGTTATGTTTATCCTTGAATGTGATTTTTCAATGACAACGTTTTATACATAATACAGGCGTCCTAGTTTTGTCCAGTGACGTCGTGTTATGTTTGTTCCAGGCGTCCTGTATTTGTCAAGTGACATCGTGTTATGTATGATACAGGTGACCTTCATTTGACAAAAGTATGTTTGTGTGATGTTCTTTTGTTTGTTTGATTTTATGTGTATGTGATATTTTTATTCATGGGTCCTGATGTTTACAAGATTCCACCAGTGCAGTGTTGTTTATTATCCGCTCTGACGTTTGGTGTGTATACTCCTCACGACCATACACACGAGATTTCTCGAATCTTTGTTACGTCTGAATAGCTTCTTACTGATATATAAACAAACACCTCTGTAACTAATTGACACAATTTCTGTAGGATTAACCTTCATGTACGCTAATCAATGACACGAAACTCGGTTAAAGGTGAATGGAAGATAAACCGAGGGCGATGCTGATGTTCCAAGCCCTAAATACTATAGGGAAATAAGACGTATCATCAGACCAACTAGATGACCTTTAACGTTTTGTAATGTAGAGGCTCATGTAAGCAATACAAATATATCCAATTTTACTCGACCACTATTTTCATGTATGTTTTGTTCCTAACTGATGCAGCTTTCGTACTTAGAACCTATTCTGATCGTACATTTTGATCTGGCTTTGTCTCCCTGTTTAACTTAAGATAAGATAATTCCTCTCAGAAACATTTGAATTTAGCCATTCATGCGTCGGGATTGAGGCTCCAATAGAAAGAATGCTTTGCCTTCGTGTTATCTTGTTATTCATTGGAGACTAGTATTGATTAAAGTTTTGGTACATATGTCTAATATCCCTACTAAACTTCTAAAGCATAAAATAACTGAAAGCAAGGATAACAAAAATATTCCTCCATTTACTACTAAATACAAAGTTTCAAATGCAATTTTGAAAGTCAAAAGATATCGCGTAACTTCCGTTGCTGTAGGCTTTTTCGAAAATATGAGACACTGAAATTACATGTTTTTCAAACTATGGGGGATTCTGACCTCCACCTGAGATAAGGAAAGATAGGCAGAACCATTCGAACTATCATCAAAGGTACGTCATATATTAGTAGCCTCGACAGAAGATAATCCTCATGATCCATTGCCATTGATGTTCGTTAGGGGTCATTACACATAATTAAACGCACCTATGGACGGACCACACAAACGTCCTATCAATTGTGGTGTACGTGTTTCGTAATGGAGTAATAACATATAGCTAAAATGCGTAGGTCATAGTGCAAATTACGTGAATAGAAGCATATGACAGCCTATATGCCCGACACTGCTCTGAACTGCAATCACCTGGCTTTGTTATCAGGGTTATCATGGTCATACACCAATATAAACGGGCTAATGCAGTAAAAGAGTTGCCATGCCGGAAGATTATACCGACATGATCCTTATAGCCGTTGGTTCAAAATGCCTATCGAAGGCCGTATCTACTCAATTACTATCGTCTGCAATGCTATATCGGTTGGTAAACAAACTGAGGGGTTCAAGGTCGCATGCACGGCCAACTTCTCACCTCATTGTTGCGGTCATTACCTTACCACTTTGTCTACCATGAGGAAAGTGTGTCCTAGATTTATCGGATACACGACTAAATGAGTTTAACTAATAAAACAGGTATATCATAGTTATAGAGTGTATGAGCTACTGTTACATTCGATTAGTTTTTGAAAGTGAATCAATACAGTTATATTATAATCGATTATATGAGTGAAAATTTCATTAAAAGAGTTATTTTGTGGGAAAAAAACTGACTAATGTTATGTTTTTATGGAATAATAAGTGTTAATCAGATCTAAATGAGTTGCTGTGCAATAAAATAAATAGAGCAAAAACAAACATGACTTAATAAGCTATGTACCAATAGAGAGAGTAAATAGAGAAAATCACATGAGATCTCGTGACTATATATAGAGTAAATAGAGCAAATCGTATGAGATCGCAGGCCTAAATGAGTTACCTTTACAAAGAATTAGGGGGCATCTAAACAGCAAATCCAGTCTAAACAGATATTTTACAAGCCTTTAAATTCCTACCATGGTGCAATAGACTTGCTATTGACATGTAATTTGTTAAGCTGTTTGTAAATTTCAACAAAACATACGAAAAATGTTTGTTTCAGGAGGATGTAATTAGCTGATTTATATCTCATATATTGCACAAACTCGCCATGTTGTTTTGCTCACAAATGTCTGAAGCACAAAAAAGAAGCATTGGTTTGACCAGATTTGACTTTATTATATGTTTAAACACTGTTTTTATTTTGACCATGAAATGCAAATGGCGGCCGTGAATGATATCACATAGATATTGCATATGAGGAGGTATTTCAACCATAAAAATGCTCCTTTTAGACACAATATTCTAGGCAAGAAAGCAAGAAGATTGAGTTTGGGGTACAATATGCCAATTTCTGAAAACGACCGCAAACTCACCAGTTTAACAATTTCAAAGGTTCTTCTAGCTATGATCAGGTGTCTTAAAACATGATATAGGAGCATTTTTATTGATTGAAATGCTTCTTTATTTGCCATATTTGTGTAATATTATTCACAGCCGCCATTTGCATTTCAAGGTCAAAACAAAATAAGCGTGTATACGTACATAAAGTAAAATCCGGTCAAACAAATGCTCCTACCCTGTGCTATAGAAACTTGCGAGTATAACAGCTTGGCTATTTTTCAGATTTGGTCATTTGCGTGACATTGAATTATTCCATGCTACATCTAACCACAAAGTAACTCTATAGAAGAAACGGATAGCATAGCATCAACAGCAAATGATTGGTGATTGCAGGAAACTATACATGTCCTAACAAACATATTGGTATATTACATGGCTATTTTTGTGCAAATCTTTAGACATTTATTCGTGTTTATAATTCAACATCATTCTGCTATATAGATGACCTTTAACGAGTAAATGAGTAACATACATAGAATAAATAGAGGACTAGAGAGTAAACAAGGATATCAGTGGTGACAAGAGATGACAACGATTTTAATTCTGAATGGGTTATGACGGTAACGACTAACTGTGTTAATGTACACGTATTAAATGGGTCTGTTCTGAAATGCTTCGTCCCGAATAGCCTGGCCCTGGTCTTGTCTCGTATTGTCTGGTCTAATGGGCAGCAATTGTTCTCGAGTATATCTCTTAATTTTCTGGTTTGGAATATTTATGGGAATCGGTTTCTAATTAATTGTGTCACAAGGAACACCCCCCCCCCCCCCCCCCCCCCCCCCCCCCCCCAAAAAAATGTATGCAGTTAATTATTAAGCATTGCTGATGAAGGATTATGTAGTGACCTTAAGAGAAAAAAATGTATGCAGTTAAGTATTAAGCATTGCTGATGGAGGATTATGTAGTGACCTTAAGAATGTCATACTGCAATGGCCAATGCGACAGTCTTTATTCGTGACACTGTGTTCTTTTTCCTTCAATGGAAATATTCCGGCTCTTTGAGAAGAAAACAGTTGGTAGGACATGAACCTACAAACATTACCTGTACATATTACGTATTATCCCACACATAATCGTTGTATCATACGACTCCCAATAATAATGTTTCAAAAAGCCGTCTCGGAATATATTAATGATAATATTATGCCGAATCTTCCAGAACCTTTCAAATCACAAAACATGACAGATCTGTTATCAATTTGGTCAAGTTGTTTACTCTGCAGTTGTCACTCCTTATTTCAATGTGAGGCCGCATACGACTCCCGTGTTCTTAATTTCAATATGTTTACATGCAATAGAATGGTATAAAGAATGCAGCCTCACGCGCCCCTTTATGGAATATTATAATAAGTTATAGTTGTTAAACTATAATATATAATGTTCATGCTCAGAATACGTTTATCTTAATATTACAGCGTTGATGTTGAAATACCTAGAACATCATAATAAACGTTCATATAAATTTGTGTAAAATTTACGCGAGTGCTTTCCACGATTGTTTTTATTAAAAGTATCGATTTTTTTCTATCTGAGCGAGGCAATCATGAGCAAAAAAAAGAGAGCATATTGACATACAGACGCTTGAAATAGTACAAGAAAAAGAAGGCCCGCTGCTTCGGAAAGAAAAACGTTTTCTTCGTCATCGTCATTGTTCAAATCCGTATAATGTCGCGTTCTCAGAATGTGAGCCGGGATAGTAACGTATAATTGTGGTCACGTGAACATGATGAGCATATACTGTTCCTGAGGCTGTAACACGTGATATAGTTAGCACATTATTAAGATCGTCCGAGTAAAGAATTCAAGGTCATTAGATGTTACAGAAATGACCTATAAAAGACCTCGGATCCTATCGATATCATTGTCGCGCGATCTTGTTACGATGACCTGACAACTCAAACAGCATGGTCTATACAGCAATGGCGAATTACAATTCCAACGTCTATCGATCTGTTACTGTGATTTTCTTACGGCAGGAGACATCTAAGTCTGGCAATACTAATGGAACTTAAAAATAATAATTCATTTCATACATTTCTTTAGAAAATGATTAATGCCTTAAAACGTTTATTTACAGTATTGGTTACGAATACATAATGACAGTGTCTTTTAGTAAGTTAATGAATTGTAAATAGATTTTCCTAAACAAAGCACTAAATCATATGCACTTTTTCTAAATATAAATTTTCCATCATCCGTGAACTCCATTTTCTCGTGTAATTTGGTGGTGCTTTCATGGAAAGTTTTCGCATGCACCCACGTTGTCTGTTTGACCTTTAAGTAGGGTTTTAGTTGTGACTGTATTGCAAAAGTGAATGTCAAAGGTCCAACACAACTCGATGATAACACTAAAAATATGACAGGATAAATAAAAATCAGCAGTTTATGACATTGTTATCACACGTGTTAGACAGTGAAAGTGACATCTTATTGTGAAAAAGGTCAATGCTACCAAAACATGCTGATTTGCTTTATAATACATATCATTGATCCAATCCTACTGTTTATTCAATAAAATGTACTGAAATTCTATAATATACAAAGGATATTACAAATAGCGATTAATTCCATAGAATCTATGATGATGAATTTACGTGTCGCAATGTGTGATCATTGTATACATTATCACCTCCCGCTTGGCGAATCTTTATTTTCTGTCTGAAGTATATCTTATATTATATAAAATTTTATTTTGTGTTCTAGAGAATAATGTGTGTTCATGAAATATAAAGTAAAATAAAACAAATGAAATAAACAATAGAATGTATTGTCACCAGTGGTTGAGTATATGAAAAAATGAAAGTTGGTGAAGCCAATGATTATTTTTTTAGTGTGTTAACTTCCGGTAAACTATAGACATGAAAATGATTATTTGTGATTGTAACGAAACGATATTGAAGTGATGTTTGGAACAGCAGATCAGTAGAACAGTAAATCATGTGGTACTGTTAGCTGTGGTTCCATATTCCTTTCCCGGTATATATCGTTATATTTATTACAGGCCTATTTATTATTTAAATGTTCTATATCAAATTGTACAAGCATTACGGATTGCTTGGCAAGCACTGATTGTGTACTGCAAGTCCCAGGGGTATACATGTCAAGTCAGTCATAATTCAGAATTGTGACAAAGGTTTTGTTTATGAACCGTGATTTGTAATATATCCTAATGTAGAAACATTCATCTTACTCTTTGACCTCTAGATCTGTCTTTCTTCCTGTCATTCTTCTTAGCTTTTCTTTCTTTATAATCATTATAAGTATACTGTGTCGCTATCACGATATTTGTAATATATATTTGTGGAGGGGGTTTTATAAGTTGTTAAAAACAATTGTGTATAAACAATTAAATACGTTCAAATAAAATGAAATGATCAAATATACAATAATTACTAAATTAATCAAATAATTGGGTGAATGCACATCTCCATTCTATATTTTATTCCTTATATATTTATTTCTTGATTTCTACATGCTTTGTCTCATGGTAACCGACAAGTCCTAGAAGGACTAAAGGACTATAGGTTCTTACTTGAGTGTATATTGTACAATCCTTTCACATATTTATAGCTTGTTTCCCAAAATAACCCTATCAGGTAGAATTGTAACTGCTATGGCTATGAATACCATTGCACTCGAGATTGATATCACATCATAACCATTGGCATAAGGACGGGAACGGCACACTTTTCTAGACAGCTGTGCCATTAATTGGTTCGTCATGTTGTCAATGAAAAGAAGTTATATCTGTGTATGTGTAACGAAATCAGGAAAGTATCATAATGTAGACATAATTGGTATAATAGTTTCTAAGCAAAACATTCGGGTGAACAGGGGCATCTAAATGTTTTTTCATATCCTACCTATGTCACTCTTAAAGTCTACAGCTTGTTGATATTTAATATTGTGATTGGTTCATATAATACGTATATCATTCACAGTTTATAATAAACCGATAATGAATGGCATATGAATAAGAAACCTATAACGTTCAGGAGTGACCCAATGAAGGATTTAAGGAATGTTTAAATCACGTATATTGGATGTGTAGCTAGAATGTGTCATTCATCAGTTTTTAATTTGTTTTGATTACGTGTATTTCAAGATATATAGTGTGTAAATCGTTTATGAGCCCTAATTGAATTTGTAGTATATCCTAATGTAGCAACATTCATCTAACTCTTAGATCTCTAGATCTGTCTTTCTTCCTGTCATTCCTCTTTGTTTTTCTTTCTTTATATCATTATTAGTATACTGTGTCGCTATCACAATTTTTGTAATATGTATTTGTTGAGAGGGCTTTTATAAGTTGTAATAAGTTATCATCTTTAAAAGTTTGGAGTTCGTTTAGATCGTATAAATAATTATTATAGCTAGGTATAGTGTCAGCAAGTTCTATTTTATTTACACATATTAGAGACGTTTTAAAGGTGCCCGTGCTTCAAAACAAACACTTTATTGGGGGAATCATGCTTATGCATTACAGAAATTTAAAATGCAATTCGAAACCACAAAGAAACAACCGGTTATCTCAGCATCACTTATCCTTCTATTTATCTTTTTGTGTTCCTTTCTAACATTTTAAATTTACCAACACTTCGTGTAATTAAATTTATAAAGATAATACAAATTATACTATTGCACGTTTATATAGTTTTTCATTTTAAGTTAAGTCCTGAGAAAGGTGAGAAAGGCTTCTACAGACGTTCCCAGCTGCTGTTGGCCTTATAGAGATGGTTGTGATGAGATAAAGATAAAGTAACATTCCATCAGGTTAAATACCATGGAAACGTTATGCTGGTATCCTTTATATTACCTCAGCCGCTGCAATATGTATGATGACGTCACCACATCGATCAATATTTCCCTGTAGTAATTACTACACCCAGTGACACTGTTTATAATATTTTTCTCTCAAAAGCTTCATATTTTTTTTATGAATTTGATTTTATATTTCTTTTTTACTAACGATCGTACATTGTATGTTTTATTCCAAAAAATAATATTTCCATTCATATTAATAGAGATACGGACATTTTTAGACAATGTTTTGTATGGCATGATTGACTCATTAATAGTAGACTTCCAAAAGTCATAGCGATATGAATCAAATACAGTACTTAAAACCTATGATTTCAACATCCGTGTTTGAAATGATTAAAAACAAAAACAAACAAAAAACAGCAAAAAAAAAACCACCATGCTTCATATTTTTTTGTTAAATTTTGTCTATACTAAATGCAGTGTAGTGAATACGTTTTTTTTTTCTTCCGTGTAGAACCTTAGGTGACATAGAACCTTTTATGATATAAGAATTTTATTATCAATAGTAGATATAAAGGTGTAAACTACTGGAGTTAGAACTGCTAGTGGAGATATCAATGATACATTCGACCTCCAGTATGAAGATTATAATTCACTCATATTATTATGAAATGATTTTCCACTTAATTCTCTATAATAAACATATTTTGAGCAGATTCGAACCATTTTAACATTATACAAAGAAATGTAGATGGTTGTTAAGAATGGAATGTCGTAAACACACTTACCTTGCGACCAGTATCTCGGTAACCTATCTCATCTAAATTCATTTTTATGTAGTCTGGATTTCACTATCACTTCTGACCGTGAACAATTTCTTATACGTAAATGTGTGCTACTTACGTTTATATAAGCCATGTATATTCGGATGATAGTTTCTTTTTCGATGAGTGAGTGAGCCGAAGTGTTCCGATATACACCGAGGAATGTCGACCGTTCTAGAGATGGACCGGAAAGTCCCGAATGGTAGAGTTTGACCGAATTCTTAGGATACATGAATAATTAGCAGTCAGGTCAACAATGGTATATTTGTTTATCAAATCTAGTCTAGTCTAGATACAACTTGATGAAATAATTTCTAACAGTAATTCATTTGATTTGAAGAGGTTAACATTTTGGGTTTGATTGACACTTTTATGTTTACCAGAAAAACATGTCCTCGCACAATTTGTAGGATCTAAGAAATGTTAATACCGAGAGAGAGAATCATAACATAATAACAAACTAATAATTAAGCCTGGATGACAGTTTTCAAAGTTCATTCAATCTCCAACCGTTGTGGTACAATGCATGTATACTATTCCATGAGTAATAGACCGCAGTTCACATCTTTTTTGACAGTTGAAAATAACATTGTCTTTTTTGAAGAATAGGTGCAAAAGTAAACTTTTAGAAATATATGAATGATTTTACCTATCGACATTTGAATAAATCATCATCATCTTTTAACTCAAATGTTTTACAAAATAATATCCCCTATACCATAACAATAAATTTCGCTTTATCGAAAACAGATCCTTGATGTCGACTGGTCGTGTAAACAACAACAAAGAAACAGTAAACAAAACTAAAATAAGAATCGGAGGAATATTGTGCTTGGAATTTGTATCATTGCATCATTTTGCCTCTTCTGATAGTTCATTGTGATTAATTACTGAAATAAAATATGAAAGAAATCAGGACTTTGGATACTAATGTAAATAAATAGCTTATACAAATGTTGTTAATGCTTTGTTTCTATTCAGTAGTAAAAAAAACCTTTAGAGTCTCAGACAGTTTATGTGATTATGCAAATAAGCGTAGCTCTGCGTTGCGCGAGTTTTAGACGAGGGTGACATATATTGCAAGCGGAAGTACGAAACTGCGGTTGTTTTCCCCTCAGTTTATACGTTAAATATACCATGTTTTACGTCACGACATCTTGTAGGATTTCAAAGCCATCTTTCTTCACGCAAAGTCGCCTGTATGGAATGTGTTGATTTAGGTATCGCGTGCTCGCCAAATGCGCCGTTGCTTGTAATCTAATGCGGTCAAGGTCACAATAACAGACGGCGAAAGCAAGTATGGAAACCCATCATCAGGATCGAAAGTTCTCATTTCGTGAATTCAAAAGTTGTTTCTATTTTATTCATGATTTCGTGAGATTAATTTTTTTATATCAATGGTAACATACACTTCCTTCCATTCTTTGTTTTTTTAGTTTGTAGTTTCCAAGTATACAGAACAAGAACTATCTTTAAAAAAGATAAATGGCATAGTTTTAATGCTGGTGGTTATAATGTAAAACTGCTGGTGAAATAAATTAACGAAGTAATAAAACGTTACAGCACGGTTTACAAAATTATATCAGTTTGAATCATTTTTGGTGATAATAAGACTGCATTTGAATCAGGAATATAATTTTATTAATGTGTCATTTGAAAAGATACATCCACTTATTCATCTTGCATTCAATCTTAATTTTGTTTCGTTTTTAACTGTATTTCTGCATTTTGCATTTACCGCTACATTGACCAATCACATACTTCATCTTGACCAGTAACGCCACCTGTCGCGTCATATCCGGGATCAAAAGAATATTATACGGCTATGCCGAAAAAATAAAAGAAGAATGAGTCATTGTAATTCATTTAAGAAGAATTTTGTTGGAAATCAATATCATTAAAAAAAAAATTAACATCAGCATTTCTCATCGTCAAAAAATATTGACAAAAGAATGTGAAAACATAATTTTATTTTGCTTACCAAGTTTCCAGAAAATGATAGAAACTTATTATGCACGTTGAAATAATAAAAATGATATCCATTATAACTAAGATATGAATATAATAAGATGATAATGGATACGATAAGATTATATTGAATATAATAATAAAATGAACATGAACATGATAATTAAATGAAAATGAATGATATAAAAATACATGAAAGCAGTTGTTTCGTCGTGCGAGGAACCGACAGTGGTGAAAGGGACCAAAGGTAAGAAAATCCTAAAGACAGAGTCAGAACTGGAAATTTTAGCATAAATACGCTTACCAATTTGTTTCCCGCGAAAGTCCACCTGTATAGACAAGTATAGTAGTACTTGGAATTGTGCATTATTTTCAGATATAGGATTAACTTGATTTACTGGCTACGTATGCATTTGTAAATAAGTTATGCCTAATTGTCACCATTTCACATAATATTCAATATATAAGATAACCAATCACCCAGTGTTATATAAGTAGAGTGCAAATGATGTTGCAAATTACAGTTACCAACGCCCGAACTCCATTTATGTTTAACATTAATTTGTAATTTGACTGGCAAATGCTCAAATTAAAAAATGAACAATGAGGAATCCCCACGAAAGGAAAGTCACGGGAATCTCGACTAGGTCAATATGGCATTCCATGGACCAAAACCGGTGAAACAAAGCAAAGAACGATAACAGGTAAATAGCCATTAAACCATGGCCGCAAATAAAGAGGTAACGACTTAAACAATTTTAAAAATAAAATTGTTGGAGATTTTACATGAACGGAAACCCATGGAATTTCGAGGATGGAATCAACTTTGAAAAATGAAAGAGATAAAATTCAAAATCAAAGCAAATTTTTCTATGAGCAGTAGTTACCACCTATAACGTCGACCCTGTTTGCTTTCCGTAAACAAGTAGGGTACAGACATTTAACGTTAACTAGCGCGATCTATAAACAGGTTCCCCATGTTTACGTTAGCGCTCCAGACGAAGATACTTCTGACCTCGACAGCTGTACACGTCCCTTCTCACTTGTCAGGAACGATTACCCTATTTCACCCCATGTCAAATAAATAGTGGGTTATCAGCACAAGCATCCCCCTCGAATCCCCAATTAGAACATTAATCCAATTTGAAATTAAATGCAGACAGACCTAAGTGGCATTCGATCCAGCAACCACAAAGAGGATCGAATTCACAGGCATAGACATAGTCAACTTTTGTGTATTTTATTCAAGTCGCATTTATTAACATTTCAAAACAAACAAACAAACAAACAAAAAAAACAGGATATATTTGACATTTTTTCTGATAGTGTTATATTTCTCGACTGCATGTTATGACGTCAGAGTAAGTAGCTCGTTGTCTCCAGATAAAACCGGCTTATACTTGTCTCTCTGGAAAAATCGGCATCTTCTCACGTCCAGAGATTTGTTGAAGGTCAATGGATGCCATTATGACAAAAACAACACATTACATATGCTACACACACTCCCAGAGTCTAAGTTTAGCTTGGTAATGGTTCATAACGGCGATTCTAGCACGCTTACCTGTTTCACGGTCTTATTAAAAGGCTATCTTTAATTATAAGCATGGCCTCCTCGATTTGAGAAGTGTCGACTCAAACTAGAACGCTGGTGTGATTGTGCAAGAACCATGTTAAGAAAATTATATTATGGGAGTAATTTATTGCAAATGTAAGGCTTATTGGCCTAGAAAACAAATTGTACATGGAAATATGTGGAGGTACATATGTAATTAACTAGTCGCTAATTGTAATTATCATTTCAAAATATACCTTTATAATGTGACATTTCACATTCGCCAGCAATATAAAGCAATTGTGACCAGCATTTTTGGAGTTTATAGCCTTATAAAACGTGTTTTTGTCATTTTTTCTTAATTTATTATGTTAGGAAGACATCAAAAAAGGGCTATTAAGGTTTCATGTTAAACATTTGGTCTTTATTGAGTTAAATGACTTTCCTTCTACAATTTCAAACCTAACATCACTGACTTGTCAGAGTACGACGAAACAGCTGTATGATGTCCTTAGCATCACTTATAAGTCTGAAAAGGACGGAACAGATCTATGACTTCCCATGCATCACTTACGAATCCGAGAAAGACAAAACAGCTGTATGATGTCCCTAATATCATGCACTAAAAAAGTGCCCCTGACATCACTGACGGATCTTAGTACTGTATGATGTCCCTGCCATCACTGACAAATCTTAGTACAGTATGATGTCCCTGATATCACTTATAAATCTGAGTAGAGTATGATGTTCCTGACAACAATGACAAATCTGAGTACAGTATGATGTCCCTGACAACAATGACAAATCTGAGTACAGTATGATGTCCCTGATATCACTTATAAATCTGAGTAGAGTATGATGTTCCTGACAACAATGACAAATCTGAGTACAGTATAATGTCCCTGACATCACTGACAAATCTGAGTACAGTATGATGTCCCGGACATCACTGACGGGTATGAATACGGTATGAATTCCCTGACATCACTGACAAATCTGAGTACAGTATGATGTCCCTGATATCACTGACAAATCTGAGTACAGTATGATATCCCTGACATCACTGACAAATCTGAGTACAGTATGATGTCCCGGACATCACTGACGGGACAATGTACAGTATGATGTCCCTGACATCACCGAGTTAAAAGGAAAAACGGCATCGGCTTCCAGTGTCCGGCGCATACCGGTAGTTTAAAATGAATTCACATATAATCATATTTCTTATTTTCAAATCGAGTTAAATAAAGCCACTGTATGTTATAAAATGATACCATTTCAGTCCGGGTTCCGATAAGATCAGTCTTGCCACGTATGTAAGATAAGATAGTTATACAGCAATTAATAATAGCATGTTAACCTTAAATAGTTTCAGAATCTAGAAACAGGAAATATACCACGCATTGTTCCTTCTTTTCAAGGGGATAACTATATACACTGCCTGTATATATATATATTTCTTTTCTCGAACACTTTTATATTAGCTTTGATATTTTAAGCCATAATCTTTATGATGTACTTCTCGAACTACAAACAAATAAGTCCAGTGTCCTTTAATTAACTATCACGTGGATACATAGGTGCTCGTATTTCGTGGTTAATGGGCATGGTTAGAGAATACCGTAATATCATTCAGTTCTCGGGTGGACACACGTATACACTTCCCATCAATCTAGAAATGACACTTTGACATTTCTCTCTTTTTCTGAATTCAAACCATGATTTTAACAAAGATATGACGCATCTGTTAAGCGTATCGAGATACAACGAGACAAATTATTTTCTGTTCATTTTGACACAATGTGTCGTATGAAAAATGGGACCTCTTCAATCAGCTTACTCCAAACTTAAATAAGGCTAGACATTTTGGTGGTCGGGTTGACAGGACGTGTAATTTTGTGGTGATGCATGCTGTATGTTATTTCTGATAGACTGAAGGATAACAGGAAACGATACCAATACCTAAATAGATAACCAAAAATGGACTTACCTAGGAGACAGTACCCCAAACTAGAACCCCAAATATCTAAAATGGTCTTACCATGGAGAAAGTACCCCAAACTAAAACCCCAAATATCTCAAAATGACTCACCTAGGAGACAGTACCCCAAACTAGAACCCCAAATATCTAAAATGGTCTTACCATGGAGAAAGTACCCCAAACTAAAACCCCAAATATCTCAAAATGACACCTAGGAGATAGTACCCCAAACTCAAAACTCCAAATATAAAAAAATGACTTATCTCGGAGACAGTATCCCAAGCCCGAGTGCTAAATGAGTGTATTGTAAGTATTATAAACAAGAGGTCCATGGGCCTTAACGGTCACCTGACTTTAACAGACTCTAGTATTATTCTACAATGTAGTATAATACACTATAGCATCATATATGGTACTGTCATCAATTTAAATTGTGCAGTAAACGTAAATGAGTTGAATCCCATGGAACTTGAGAAAACTTCAAAATGTGGTTTTGAAGATGGCGGCCATCTTGGATTCCGGACCAACCGAAAACATAACAACACTTGGCCAAAACTACCTCAGAACAATTTCAGCAAAGTCTATAAGTGGTGTTGATCAGGAAAACCATGATTGTAAAACAATGTTAAAAGATTACCGCCGTACGTAACCACCGTGTAAGAGATTACCGCCGTACGTAACCACCGTGTAAGAGATTACCGCCGTACGTAACCACCGTGTAAGAGATTACCGCCGTACGTAACCACCGTGTAAGAGATTACCTCCGTACGTAACCACCGTGTAAGAGATTACCGCCGTACGTAACCACCGTGTAAGAGATTACCGCCGTACGTAACCACCGTGTAAGAGATTACCGCCGTACGTAACCACCGTGTAAGAGATTACCTCCGTACGTAACCACCGTGTAAGAGATTACCGCCGTACGTAACCACCGTGTAAGATATTACCTCCGTACGTAACCACCGTGTAAGAGATTACCGCCGTACGTAACCACCGTGTAAGAGATTACCGCCGTACGTAACCACCGCGTAAGAGATTACCTCCGTACGTAACCACCGTGTAAGAGATTACCTCCGTACGTAACCACCGTGTAAGAGATTACCGCCGTACGTAACCACCGTGTAAAAGATTACCGCCGTACGTAACCACCGTGTAAGAGATTACCGCCGTACGTAACCACCGTGTCATTTTTTAGCAACATCTTCTTTAACATCCTCGATAAACTGAAGAAGTTTGATATGTGTTTTTCAAGATGGCGGCCATCTTGGATTTCGAACCACCCGATAAATAAGACCACTTTGGCAGGACCATCTCATAATCATTTCAGTTAAGCTTGTTCTGAATCCCTCTGGTAAAGCTTGTGAAGAAGTTTGAAATATGAAAAGTTTACGGACGGTATTATCACGACGACGGACGATAGATATATAGGTCATCATGTCGCTTCGGGTTCAGATGGCCTAAAAACCGTAACTTACGACATCGATTTTATTGCCTAATTCTTATTTGAATTTATCTAATTTTAACGTGGAATTTTTTAGCGGTAAGTTTCCGTACACGTACAACTTATCCATATGACAATCTGCCATATCAATAAAAAGAAGTATTCGACCGACTCAGAACACGTCAGATGTATGGATGACAATTGGAGTCGTTCTTATTAGTTGACCCGTTTAACACGAGTGTAAATCATTAGTTACTTCTCAAGGCTGTTTCGGTCCCTTGTCATTAGATCTTTATCTTGCGAGACGGTTTGCAATCACATGTAACGTTTGACGTTTTCAAAGGGTGCACACATATTGTCAAGAAACGTTTGTCATGTAGTACTTCATAAACATTTTGATAACAATTGGTAATGCTTTGTCAGCTATAATGTAAGAATACAATAGCGTAACTCTATATAATTAGTAGTATGTACCGTATCTGATATGATCAGTTGTGGTTACGAAGGTCAATATATAATTATAAATATATATTAGCTGGTGTTTTAAGGCGTTGCCAAAAGTATATATATCTTCTGTTGCGTAATTGTTTTTTTTTTTTTTTTGTATTTTGTGAACCATACATGACGTCACATTCTATTCACTTCATAACGCGACACAAGGTTTAACGCCAGTCATCCGGGGCGATCTGGCACTACAGTTCTTCTCATTACAAAATTAATAAACACATTGCAGAAATGTTATACAAAAGATTGCGAAAATGCCGGATGTATCACATGGTGTGTATTGGAATAATTCATGGAATATTACTGACAAAAACTATATTTTCGGCTTTTCAAACTAGAACTGTCGCCAGGATGGCTGGCTAATACCCCTGTAATCCGCATTAGTCAATGGACAACTGGAACTGTTATTTAGAGGCTAACTAAGATAACTTGCGCATGCCCCTATTTCTGAAATTCTGGAATATGTGTTGTTTGTAGTAAAGAGAATTTAGTTTTGTTGAAATCAGTCCACAGGTTTTGGAAAAGTTTACTGGACAATAAAAACCTGTTTATAGTGACCAGTTACCATGGCAACAAACATCTGCATGCACATCATCTACACATGGTCCTTTATAGTTGTGTGAAGTTTCGTTGAAATTGGCTCAGTGGTTAAGGAGGAGTCTCCCGGACAAAATTTTTCTACAGAAAACCTTTATAGTGACCGGTTACCAAAAACAACCATAATTTTGAGGAAAAAAATTGCATGCACATCTACACATCGTCCTCTCTATTTGTGTGGAGTGTCATTGGAATCGACCCACCGGTTTAGGAGGAGTTGTCCGGACAAAATGTTTCTACATAAAACCTGTTTATAGTGACCGGTTACCATAGCAACTATAATTTTGAGGAAAAAAAGTTGCTATAGGCGACGAAGTTTTTTGACGCAATGAATCGGTGAATGCACCCCACAAGGATGTCGGATGTTGAGCGAGTACTGATGGACAGACGGACAACCCGATTCCAGTATACCCCCCCCCCCCCCCCCCCCCCCCCCCCCTAACTTCGTTGCGGGGGTATAATTATGTAGGACATAGTCACAATTTCACTTTATCTTAATCTATACATTACCCATTACGAGAAAACTGAAAGTAGCTAGAGAAGAGTTCTACTTTACCAACGAAAGTGAAAGGAGTCAAATCCCTCAACTTGGCAGAGCAACAAAAACGAAAGAACGTGAGTGTCTGCTCATCGGCGATAGCCGCCATATAAATACATAGGTCAAGATAATGTCATGTTCACAAATCGAATACCAGACGGATGGCAATGGAACCACCATCAAACTATAGTCGAACAGATTAAACTTGATATCGCACAAAGAAATGAGTCCGTCGACCTACTCGGGATTACCGGATGAAATGCTGACGAGAAGAAAAAGTCAGAAGAAGATAAACCAATCAAGTCTTGAGAGAGCCATATACAGGACACTTGTTCAGTGAAACAAGGATTGACAGCCAGAACATTCATACGATCAGGCATCAGTGAAATTCCGGTTAGGTACTGTACAAGGCAGTTGGTATTCTAGAACATTTTCTTCATTTTGGTAATGTAAATATGACAGAAGTTATATAACAAAACCCATATTGGTTGTGTTATATAACTTCTATCATAAAGTCATAGGTTAACAAAAATGAAACACTACAGCTTTTTCAGGACTGTCACGTTTACGGCAATCGTATGTCACTGAAGACTAAATCGGGTACCCAAGTTAATATGATTGAATCCGTGTTCAATTCAGCTTCACACTCATAACTTGTTAGTCTGTCCAAATCAGTGGGTGGACAGGAAATCTAAACTGCAATCACGGTGGCAAGGATCTAACACTAGTTAGCACAAAATTCGCCATTGAAACTAAACGAAGGAACAGTGTAGACGCTGACTGGCAAACGGCAGCATCTTAGTCACAAATACCACAAATCATTACCCGTCCTTCTAGGACACGTCAGTGTTACTATGGGTCAAAAATGTGAAAATCCAAAGGGACATTCAGATTTTTTCTTTTTCGAATTTGGAAGAAAGGGAAAATACAGGTAGAGCAAGTCTTGAGACACTTTCGGTGAACAAATATGGGATATGCATACAACCCCTACCAAACATGAAAACAATGTTAAGGCTTGAACCGGTGATAATGATAGTCACAGTATACCAAACATCTCGTCTCCATAGCGGTCACTGTACCATGGGAGTAAAGCTGTGAGAAAACTAGATATTATAATTTGAAAGCAAAGCGGAGGAGCAGAACATGAGTATGACGAATGTTTTTTTTTCTATTAGATGATCGCTGTAAACAATCTTCGTATGATTAAGGGAACTGTATTGAAACTAGCTTAATGATGGGCCAAAGGCTGAGGTGAGATTACGAATGTCAATCGGAAGATTCTCAAGTCACCAAAGGACCGCAGGGACTTGAAAATTAGGACATGTTCTATTGTGTATAGCACATTTTCAGACGTTTTTTTTTGGGGGGGGGGGGGGGGGGGGTGGGCTAGATTAAAATTCGGTAAAAATGACTCCCCTGGTGTTTATTATATACAATGAACACCGGGGAGTCATTTTTACCTAATTTTGTTCTAGCCCCCCAACAAAAACACGTCTGAAAATGTTCTATACACACTAGTAGGGGAGGTCCAAAAACATGTAGAATGTAACTAATTCGCAAGCACCTGTGCAGAGGACAAGTGTTTATTTGTTCAGACGGACAGAAAGAGGGGGGTGCGAGGGAAAAAACCATCTCCTATCCTGTTATCACTTGAATGTCATCTTTATGAGTTAAGCTCTGTGCACTTCTGCATACGTTTTCAATTTCCTTGTGGGTCCGTAACATGACCGCTTATAGTACAGCAGAGTATGGACGCTAAAGTTTATGTTTAATACATACACTCACAATTATGTAGACAGATATATGCATGATACATTTGTTATCTAGTTAAATACGGCATGGTCATGTACGCGTGGGCTGTGTCTAAAATAATTAGAGAATATCGGTTTCTTTCCACCGGATTTAGACGCTTGACATCTTGATTGACGCCAGGGAAAAACCAACCAGTCTAGAAAACCCATGTCTGGTGGGAAAAAGTCAGAATTTAGAGTGTGGTGCAATCACTTGCCACCAACACAGAATTTGGGATTATTTTTTTTCTCAAAACAAAGTTCTCAAATGTGTAAACCGTGCAGGGCTATCAATCTACATGATAAGGTTTTCCTCTCCACTGCGCAAACGTTTCCGCCTCCGACGTAACCAGGGCATCACGTAAGAGGCCGCGTTGATAATATGATCTCCGATCACCCTTTGGGTCAGTGAAGTGTGTGAACTAACATTCGCAGGGTGATCTTTACTGACGCTAGGCTTTTGGTGCTTTCAATTAAACAGGGATCACTATCTTGATTTATCGACCGTTTGCATTGTTTTTAACTGCAACGGATGTCATATTTCAGTGCCCGTCATACCATAAAATCTTAACCCTTTGATGTATTTCGTTGCCAAAATAACATTTATATAGGACTAATCTGGAGGACAGCAAGAGGAAAAAGAAAGCTAGTGGATAGTATTGTATGTTTTAAGGGAATACGACACGATAAGGAAATAATAAACCAATTGTCATGAAAATTGATATGAGTGATCTTTGTGCCACTGTTTGCTTTGTTGCCAAAATTACTATGCCTTTCGAATTCCATGCTAATTTTCTCGACTTTTAGAATTTCTCAAAGTAAGGATGAAAACAAAATGCCACAATTCCCTGTAAATGTACTGGGAGAGTCCTATTTTAGTTGGGAAACTTTACCTTAAAGTACAACTATTTCACCAATATATGCAAATGCAAAATATGGAAATTCGATTCGAACCCCCCCCCCCCCCCACACACACACACAAAATAATCAATGACATGAATTAAACTATATAACCTTGCAGTGATATATTATGATAAATATTATATTCTGGGAGAATACAAACATTCGAGGGGGGATTGAGGGGTTTGGAGGGGGTTAACTCTTACTAATGTTGCTAAAACGTAGGTCAGACATTCGATTGGAAATCTTTTTCTAGGGAGGTATCATTTTATGAGTGTTTCATATCCCATTAAGGTTATTATACAAATTACACCTTTTTTAATGGCAAGACAGCATATATATAACCAGGAATATAAGACCTACCAAGTCATACAAGTCCAAGTTCGATATTGGTCAAAGTTAAATACACTTTTTGTCATGATATAAGAAATGTTAAAGCATCATTGTTGTTATGTTCTTTTTATTCACAATAATTTTACATTCTTAAAAGATAAGTCAACCCTTATTCATCCTAGTATTTCTGCTTTCTGTGGTTGTCAAAAGAATTAAGTAAGAAGGATGGCAAAAGTGTTCTATTAGATAGAGCAAGTGATTGTCCATAACCAACCCAAAATTATAATGGAATGTGTGAAATGTAAGGCAGGTTCAGAAAGCAGAAGCACTTGTTCATTACTTAGTTTGTCTCGCATTGTATTTTGCAAAATAATAGGTATAAAATATATGTACAGTACATACACATGTATAAAATATCATTATAAGTCTGTCACATTCTGCTGAAGACACAATTCAAATTCCTCTAGTAATTACCGGGAGGATATTACTGCTGCCATTTAAAGAGAATGGATTTTAAGAAAATCATACATAATTATGAAGAATATGAAGAACTTAGAAGATACTAGTCTACCATTAAACATCTCAGCATCAATTACTGCACAATAAACACTATCAAAACATCCAAAACTAAATACAGATAATACAAAAAGAATATTGTTTTAAAATGCGTAGCTAAATTATTGAATGTTCCCAGTAATTATATCTTTATCCCATTATCTTATACAGGTTTGTCTTATATTTTAAACTGTAACGGAGTTATTTCCACAATGGTTAGAGAATCAATAGTATGATATTTAGAATAACACTTTTCACTATTGTTAGCAATGTGCCCACTACATGATTTTAATGCCCGACACAAATACATTAGTACAATTAATATTAATTAAATACACATTTGGTAATTCATCATGTAATAAAGGATTAAGTTAAACATATTGGTGTTAAAGAAAAAAAGTCAAGCTGTCTGTATAAAGTATGACCAACACATGTTTTATATCCATTATTGAAATAAAAGAAATTGATGAGAGGTATGCAGTAATTTTGTAAAGTAGAACTTGTCTTGAAAGACCATCATTCTGTCACTACAGTAGAACCTGTCTTGGGGGACCATGCCTTCAGTCACTACAATAGAACCTGTCTTGAGAGACCATTCCTGTCACTATAATAGAACCTGTCTTGAGAGACCATGCCTTCAGTCACTACAATAGAACCTGTCTTGACTGTCACTACAATAAAACCTGTCTTGAGAGACCATGCCTTCTGTCACTACAATAGAACTGTCTTGAGAGACCATGCCTTCTGACATTGCAATAGAACCTGTCTTGAGAGACCATGCCTTCAGTCACTATAGTAGAACCTGTCTTGAGAGACCATGCCTTCAGTCACTACAATAGAACCTGTCTTGAGAGACCATGCCTTCTGTCACTACAATAAAACCTGTCTTGACTGTCACTACAATAAAACCTGTCTTGAGAGACCATGCCTTCTGTCACTACAATAGAACTGTCTTGAGAGACAATGCCTTCTGACATTGCAATAGAACCTGTCTTGAGAGACCATGCCTTCAGTCACTATAGTAGAACCTGTCTTGAGAGACCATGCCTTCAGTTACTTCAGTAGAACCTGTCTTGAGAGACCATCCTTCTGTCACTACAGTAGAACCTGTCTTGAGAGACCATACTTCTGTCATTATAATAGAACCTGTCTTGAGAGGCCACTCCTTCTGTCACTACAGTAGAACCTGTCTTGAGAGACCACCCTTGTGTCACTACATTAAAACCTGTTTTGAGACCACCCTTGTGTCACTACAGTAGAACCTGTCTTGAGAGACCACCCTTGTGTCACTACAGTAGAACCTGTCTTGAGAGACCATCCTTCAGTCACTACAGTAGAACCTGTCTTGAGAGACCATGCCTTCAGTCACTACAATAGAACCTGTCTTGAGAGACCATCCTTCTGTCACTACAGTAGAACCTGTCTTGAGAGACCACCCTTCTGTCACTACAGTAGAACCTGTCTTGAGAGACCACCCTTCATTCATTACAGTAGAACCTGACTTGAGAGACCACCCTTCATTCATTACAGTATAGAACCTGTCACGGCAGACAACCTATAGCTACTCTGTATGAAGATTACTCCTTCAGTGACTTTTGTTAGATATACATGATATAACTCATTGTTATTATAGTAAAACCAGTGATGGATCAAAATACAGCTCTTTGCAGCAATAGGTTCATCTTGAGTCTCCTTACAAGGCTATGGATCAGAGAGTGGTCTTCTTTGATATATTGATATACATTTTATTGACTTGCTACAGATATACATCTAGTACATAGAAAAATATATTATCTAGTAAACTGATTGTATTATAAAAGCATGTCAACTTTTGACCAATTGCACACTTTCATACAACACTATACAACACACAATATGGCAATATAAAGGCAAACAATCAGTAATGAGCCCACTAATCAAAGCTCTCTTAATTACACCTTCCAGAAACACTTCTTTACGCACACAATATCAGCACATTATAGGCATTATATGAAATCAATAATATCTTTGATGAAAGTGGGTTTTTCAGAAAACAATCTTTTTTCTGAGCCTACAAACTGACAGTGTAAGCCCTTTTCGAGCTCAATTGACTAATCCCTTTCTTACATCTGTTACTTTCTGTATACTACCAGCACTGGGGGACAATTAATGTAAAATAAAATAGGCAATTTAATCATTGATTTTGGTGGTGTTATGTTGGTAGGTTGAGGTGTTATTCCAGATAATCAGTACCTGCAGGCAACGAACAATTTTTTTCATTGAAACAAGTTCTATATTAACTAACTGTGTCATGTTAAAAACTGCCTGGGAATAAGACACTAACATGCTGTCCGCAATTGTATCATGTTGCTGACGGACAGTAAAATGCAGATGAGCTTGCTGTGAACTTTGCTCATTCAACAATAAGGGAGTCAGTTATTGAACAGTTATTTAGTATTTGCATGTAATGGCAACAAAAAGTACCATCAAAAGAGTCCACATGTTTAATATTCATTTCTAAATAGCTTATTTTTTCTTATCTACATTCAAGTCCGTTGCAAATTATCATGTATGCTCCATGTATACTCCATGTATACTCTAAGTAATATGGTGTGCCAGTCATCAAGTTATATAAACAGTTCAAAAGATAACAAATTGTTATATCAGATTTCATAAGCATGTGTCTAGCACTTGTGAGAATATTTATGTAAAAAGTGAAAAGAGCCTTCCTTCACCAGATAACCTGTCAAAGAACCTCCAGTTAAATTAATATTGTATAGCCTAGTAAACGACAATTCAAGATTTTTTCTATCACCATAAAAACCTTTCTATGCTCCATAAGTATTGGTAAACTTAACGATACAACTGCATCTAAGTGTAGAGTATATCAATATTCTCTTAACTCAATTAAAAAAAAGAGTTCTTAATGGGCATAGAACATTACTATTTCTTTCTTCTTTCATATTAACATTGAAAATGAATAATCATTGGTGATTAATTCAGCAAAGAAAACCACATTGTGCTGCCTTCATATTTATTTCAAACAAAATGACACCTTTTAAGATTATGATGTCATGATGTCCTTTAATTTTTCTACAGTGGATTTTATTTAGATACAATTATATAACAATTTTCTATTTAAAATTTTCATCCAACACTGTTACCAGTTCATGAGCAAAATTTGATTCTAATGTCAACTAATAAAGGGAGATAACTTAAAAATTGCACACAGAGAAAATCCAATGGCAACCTTAAAAATGTTTTCCTATAAATTCAAACCATCACAACAAGGTCAAACATAAACAGTTCCATGATAAAAACAAACCAACATCCTAAAACAATTACTGGCCCAGAGAATTACCACATAACAAAGTCTAACCAAAGTATGACATTTATAGACAAACAGGGTAAATGTTATACTCCTGGCAATTTCATAGTTGGATAGAATAACATTTATTAGTGCAATTATCTGGTGCCCGTTTTGATATCACTCATATATTTACTGATTTCAAAAGACTGCAGTATATCTTTTAACTACTATATAGTAAACCTGTATCTAATTCCATGTAACTGGTAATGGACAGGTAGATATAAAGCTACCTTGAATACACATCCCGAAAATTATTCAAATTTTTTAATTTAGTTTATTAATTAACAATGGTTATAAAGAACAACTGGCTACTAGCTACTACCTATGGACAATCAACTGTCAACAGTAACAGATTAACCGACAAAGAGATAGAGAAGAAAGTGTTGTAAATTATTCAGGAGAATTGGTGCTTTTATGTTTTATCTAGTCATTCCATGGCCAAAGGTATAAAAATAATGACATCATGAACAAAACTTATATGTATATTGTTTCCAATGAATCCTATCACCAAATTTTCTCTCTGGACTTGTAATATTTACACATAGAACCAGTGGATAAAACAGACCATAGTTGCATATAAAACTAACAGTCCACAGATTTTTTCCAGAAATATGATGATTGCGACCTGGTAAACAACCAATTAATGCATTTTATATCTGGGTGTACAAATGAAGATTTAACAATTATCTGTGTCATTAGCTAAATGCCACACCATGAAGTTTAATTAAAGATCTTGTAACCTAACCAGCTCACCTTTTTGTCTCTTAAACTTCATCATAATTAATACAATAACTATATATAGACCCAGCCCAACTCGTTATTCTGATACACAACGCCTCTTGTCAACTACTGTAAGCCATTTAATTAAGCAATTTTATCAGTTTAATCTGTCACTATGTGACCATATTTGTTAATTATAAATCATGGTTTTGATATGTGATCATATTTACCACTCTCCATACACCATGGAAGGGAGGTAACTCAGTCAAAAAATATTTTTGTCTTAATTGTTAAAAAAATCTACAATATAGAGTCCAATATAAATTTAAATATTTCAAGAATAGATTCTATTAAAATGATGCTCAAACTAACTACTTTATGAAAAATGAATATGTAAATTTACAATGAGATGGTAAAATATGATGGCTAATGTGTGTACATCAGTAACGAGAGGGACCGGGGGTTAACTGTCACCGTGAGCTACTGTCTTTGTCTAGATAGCCACGACTATTGTGTAGGTCCAGTTCCTCCATATCTACAGCATCTCGGTACTCCGTTAATTCTTTGGAGATCTTGATCCGTGTGTAGTTGGCTCCTATGGCTATCATGAAATGTATCTGTAACACAATGAAATCTATATAGATGTACATATAAAGTCACAATTTTACGATGTTTCATGCATCAAGTTATGTTCCCAAGTTATTAAAGTTATTTCATAGAACTTTGGAGAAACAAATCTAGCTAGGTTGTTATCTGTCCGATTTTCAGATACAAATGTACATGTATATTTTCTGAATTCTGCTTAGAAAATCCTCGTTGTGGGGTGAAATAAAACTCTTACTGGACTTTGCCGTTATCAACATAATAGCTACACTTTGTATTGATAAAATGGATTATCTATCACTAGAATTTTGTCAAAAAGATAAAATTCATTCTTTTTTGTCACTGTTAATCAAACTGAAGAAGCTGTTGATACCAATTTGTTTACCTCACCCATCCATAACACCACTAAATCCTGGAATTACCCAACCCCACCCATCCATAACACCACTAAATCCTGGAATTATCCAACCTCACCCATCCATAACACCACTAAATCCTGGAATTACCCAACCCCACCCATCCATGACACCACTAAATCCTGGAATTATCCAACCTCACCCATTCATGACACCACTAAATCCTGGAATTACCCAACCCCACCCATCCATGACACCACTAAATCCTGGAATTATCCAACCTCACCCATTCATGACACTACTAAATCCTGGAACTACCCAACCCTACCCATTCATGACACCACTAAATCCTGGAATTATCCAACCTCACCCATCCATAACACCACTAAATCCTGGAATTACCCAACCCCTCCCATCCATGACACCACTAAATCCTGGAATTACCCAACCCCTCCCATCCATAACACCACTGAATCCTGGAATTACCCAACCCCTCCCATCCATAACACCACTGAATCCTGGAATTACCCAACCCCACCCAACTGTAACACCACTAAATCCAGTAATAATCTTTGGTAATCAAGTATGTACCATTCCTAGGACTATGAGGACTGCTCCAGCACAGGCTACACAGAAGAGTGGTCCAGCTTCGGCTACCTGTGGATACAATAGCAGAGTTAAAATAATTTTAGAATAGTTTGATACACTTTTTTATCAGAGCAACAAGGCTGTCTCAAAGCATTTAAAAATTATCATCCATGGTTATTGGGCCTTTACCAACCAGCCAATGTCTTTCTCAACTCCCTTGGTCAGTGCTTACACACATTTCTTGCACTGCTCTACCAGGGGTCGACATTAACTTTTTTCTTTACTTGTCCTTTCACATATATATTCACTTGTCCGAATGAAATAAACACTTGTCCCACTGTCTGACTTTGATTTAAAGAAACTAAACTACTCTTTTAAGAGTAGAAATAAACTGACTAGAATATGAACTACTAATTGTAGTAATGCAATACTTGACAAATTCACACCAACATGCTTGTTTACTTAAAAAAACACCAATAAGGCTGATTACGTATTTCTGAAATCGTTCGGAAGTTTAGGTATCATCTGCATAGAGTTCCAAATTAAACTACTTTCATTATGAAGAGGTCACTTCCATTGTACACTATGCCATTTTTTTTCTTTTCTTTTTTACTGTAAGTATGAAGTGAAATGTTGTGAATGTTGATTCAGAATACAAATAAACAAAATGAAGACAATTTTTGTTACTTGTCCCGTTGGACAAGTGTTTTAATACTTTCACTTGTCCGACAGCAATTTAGTCTGGTACGGGACAAGCGGACAAGCCTAAATGTCGATCCCTGTCTACCATGTACTCGTTTACAGCTGAGTTGACTGGAACACAACTGAGTAAAGTATCTTGTACAAGTTATAACATGGCGCTTTGTTGGGACTTTAACTAGTGACTCTTAATTGGGTCACATGATATAATCCTGCATCCTATCACTGGACTATCCTGCCTCCATAATGATAATTATGATATGAACACACCTGACAGTAAACCATCAAACCTTACTGATGTGATGTAATTTATTTTACCTTTGCTATCAATCTTCATTTCCAGTCAAATTTGTATACTTTTGCTATACACAACAAATATTGGTTATCACACAAACTAACTTAAGCCAAACAACCTTTCCTTATTGTCAAAATAGGTAAAAATTAAACTGCAATGAAATATTCTTTTATATAAAGTAATTACATACTTTGTCACACATGAGCCTGAGGTCAGTATGAGCACACAGCTGTTCACGGCCTGGTACTCCTATCCCTATAGCTGCTGTGGAGTTTCTGTAGATACCTGTAAAAGACAATATCTAATGACTTATACCTGTACCCTGTGTAGGTTAGAGAACTGAGAAGAAAATACATATGGGTTTATGTTAAAATGTTTCAGAGTGTCCTTTACTGCTGTTTATTATAGAGAAATAGTTAGGATAATTAATTCATTGTATCACAAAAGCATATCAAATGTTTTAAATTTGATATGTTTAATATATATTTCCTTATTTCTTTTCATTAATTCTTTCCTTGTAGTACATTTAAAATCACAAGACATTTAACGCATACAGTCCTGCACATAGAACAAACACATCCTCACACATGTACATACACAATCACACAATAAATGATTGAAGAAATCCACACATCAATAACTAGTATGGGAGGTGACTCCAGTGAAGCATTTCAGGCATAAACATATATGCAGTTAAATACAAATATAGGACACAAATAGTTACACTCAACACAAACAAGGAAACTTATTTATCTCTGACATGCAGAGTCACACTATTCCTTAGGATAAGATCAAACCCTTCACAACAAATTGCTACTTTTAAACAAGAGACCAAGAGGACCTGCATTACAAACCTGGATCCCGGATATTTCAGTAATTATGGCAAAATACTCTAATTTGAGTAATATTTAAGATATTTTTCTACTTTTGAACTGCCTCTCCCAACAACGGTTCAAACTACAGGTCGATTAAATACTGTCATTCTTTAAAAATGTTTTCTAAAGTTTTTTTCCCTATAATTAGAATTCCCTATTGGGCCCCCTATCTCCAGCCACAAGACTGCCACACCCTTCGTTTATACAATGTTAGATCTCATTTTGCCAATAATGCTCCACACTAAATTTTATCAAAATCCATTTAAGCCTAGCAGGTATTTAAAGGATTGACCTCAATTTCCCATTTTGGGCTCCTCCCTCTGGCCAGGGTAGCCACACTCTCAATTTATTCAAGGTTTGATCTCCTTTGCCTAATAATGCTCCAAACCAAATTTCATCAAAATCCTTTCAGGCTTTTAGGACATGTAGTGATTTGAAAGATTTAGCTATATTTCCCCTATTGGGCCCTGCCACTCTGGCCCCAGGGAAGCCACACCCTCCGTTTACATAACATTTGATCTCTGATGCACAATAATGCTCCAGAACAAATTTCACCAAAATAAATTCAAGCGTTCAGGACAGGTAGGGATCTAAATGACTTAAACTCAATTTCCCCTATTTGGCCCTGCCCCTATAGCCCTATGTGAGCCATACCCTCCATTTATGTAAGGTTTGATCTCCATTACCCAATAATGCTCCAAACCAAATTTCATCAAAATCTATGCATGCGTTCAGGAGTAGTGTGGATTTAAAGGAAATGTTGATGGACGCCGGATGGACTCATCCGACCCTTTAGGCAGTAATAATGATTCAACTATACTCATCCCACAAGATATTTTTAACCAAATAGCATGCTGTTATACTTACCAAACCTGGTGAGACTGAAACATTCCACAGTGACTGTACCAACAGCCTTATTGTAGACTTTCTCATAGCAGTAGGAGTTGATCATTATGTAGCCTACGACTGGTACCACACATGCTCCCACAATGCCTAACCATGCCAGGTTCATCAGGTAAGTCATGATCAGAAACTGATAACAGAAGATGTACAGGTGAAATATGTAATATAAAATATAGTATTGCTTTGATTAATTCATTTAATCAATGTTTTACCTGTAACAAATCAATCATAGTTGAACTTAACCTTTTGTGCAACAAATCTTAAAGCCAATTACAATCCAATTAAAATGCATTGTAAACTTACGAAGGCAGCGGACACTCGTCCTCCCATTATACATTTGGCTCCTGAGTACACATTTTTTCTTGTAGCTCCAGTGGACAGATAACCAAATGCTAGCAGAATAATGGCAAACACACCCATGATGACAGCCACAATCACAAATACTATCTTTATCACCTCCAACCTGTGAGAAAATAATAAATATCAGTAATAAAAAGGCTAACTGTTCACCTAAGACATTTATAAATATAAAAAATCAAATAAAATTTGATGTGGACTTAATTATAAAGACTCAACACGGTGTATATGTGTGCTTTCTCAGTATTGTTACCTGGCTGACATAGTGTATATGTACAGGGCTTTTTCCGGGGGCTAAACAAATCAATTGGGCCCTTAGCTATTCCCAATTGATTTTTTTTCATATTTAAGCAAAATTCCCAAAATTTGCAGTTTACTCCTGAGAAAATCTTTCCTAATTAACCAATTTTCTTCCCAAAATGAGACAAAAAGGCCTTTCCCAAACCAGCAAGAAAAAGCCCTGATGTAGACCCTCAATTGCAAGTAAGTATAAAGGTTTTGACTTTCCAAAATGAGTAAAGGGACCTGTGGAAATATCACCTTTTGCAAACATCTATTTGACCATGACATATTCTTATAAAACAGAGCAGAACAGACAGGCAAATCGAGAGCTAATTAAAACCTTGGATTTTGAAGAGGAATGGACCGGAAGTATAGGCAAAGGTACATTTATAGTGAAGTCACAGACACTACATTGTCATAATAAACACCATTTGTCAATTACTATTGTAACATTTACAGCATGCAGTTTTTATCACAGCAAGTAAAATTCATTTGTTATCTATATACTATATATATAATATAAATTCCTGATTTTGATAATAATAATTTATATACAAAACAATGACAGATCAAATCCTGGATATCACATCCTTCATTTATTCAATTTGCCACTTTGATGACTGCCATATTTGATTCTAATTAGTGTGATTATACATAGAATAGTTTGTCCTCATGGCGATTCCAAGGTGATTCAATAAATAATCCTCTAAAATTTCCAAATCTATCATAAAATTTAGCTTATCAGTAAATATATCATTTCATTTTCATACACAGTCTGTATTTACAAAATTACACCATGATTTATAATAATATGGACATTTTTATCACTGCGGTACGTATTTCAATTTGGTGTATTTCATCCTTTTTCTAGTGTGATCGATATGCTGTCGACATTCCATACTCGAGGAAAACTAAAAGTCTCTAAGAAATATATACAGAATATGATATTCACCATGGCACATTGAACTGGAAGAGCTCTTCTAGTATGTTAGTGATGATCAGTGTCAAGGCTCGATACAGCGTCCCACAGAACACACCAACCCCGGTGAATGTGATCATCGTAGCAATCAACGAAGCAAATGGCACATTGCCTATTCTTTCGCACCCTGTAAAATAAGAACAAAACATGTAAATATACAGGTATATAGATCAGTCATGATCAACACTCAAATAAGTTCATGTACTGTTTATCATGTATATAAAAGTAACAGGGAAAAACTAAACCTGTTTCTTTAGGTGATATGAACTGTGAAAATTTTAAAATATGTTAGATAACTAATAATATAAATATTATCTGGTTCAGTGAGACATCACATTTGTAACAACCCTCCGGTCCGCCATCTTTGGAGGTGAAAACAACATCTTAGTAATACAGTGCACATGGTTGTGTACATACAATGCTACATTTGTATGGGGCGCCGTTTTACTATTTACATGTATTCCCATTTGGTGATATCACCTATTCAAATATGTGATATCACCTATTCAAATATGTGATATCACCTAAGAACTTTTTTAAGTGATATCACCTATTCGAATAGGTGATATCACTGATTGAATAGGTGATATCACCAAATGGGAATAACAAGTAAAATGGTGCCCCATATATTTGAGATAACCGGGTGAATTGTTTAAAAATGTTTAATTGTTTTGCTTGGCAGTAATCATGTCTTTTTTTTCAAGTGTTCACTGTAATGATTGTTGAAGCACTACCGTTGTATGAAAACTGGAAACGGGGTACTGCAACGTACTAAGATATATATATAGGTGTTTAAAAGTAAAGGAAGGGACAGCACTGTGTTTACACAGTTAAAGTTTTGAAAACCACATTCTACCTGTACTTATAATTGTCGGATATTTACAACAAATATCAGTACGTTACAGTGCATATAACACGTCTTCACAGTTTGGGGATATTTTTTTTACAAAGAAATTTCCATACACACAGCGTATACACAATACATGTTATAATTATACCTGTACAATAACAATACACTTTTGTTTACAGAAAACGGTTATTCACCTTTAGTCGTCACCTGTCTTAACAGGTCCGTTGGATAACACTTATTTAAAAGATACAAGATAAGTATCTACTATAAAGATGGAAAATGCAGATAAAATAAACATACCCATTTTGATCAGGTGTGGCTTGCCCGGACAGGTAATTAATTTGGAATTTTACCTATCTCAGGTAGCACTGATTCATCTCATTAGTACTTCCTGTTTTCAGGTGGCGCTACAATCGCTTGTTGACAGGTGGGTCGGATCTACGTCCTTGGGACGCTTACATGCTAGGTGAAACGTCTCTGGACTACGTACAACTGTACATGTGTATACTATAAAATTATTAGAAAATTATATTTTTAAAAAGGAAACTTATGACAAGCCGCTTTAAACTTTTAACCAATTTCTATGTTAACTTTCTTTCCATAAGATATATATATACTGTATATATATATAAGTAAAACATGTAATACATGTAAACATGCAAAAATAATTGTTGTTTTTTTAATTATCATTTTAACTTGTTTCACCCAGGGACATCCCTATTTTACTAAAGTGCGGGTCATAAGTAAATATAGTTAATGTTATGTGACCGTCAAAATGAAATAAAAAAAAGGGCATTGAATTGAATTAAACAAGATATTATATATTTGCCAACAAAAGTATGCCTGTCCTCCATTACTATAGGAGTTGGATATGTTTTTTGTTCCTTTGGCCTGGATATAAAGGTTGCAATGTGATTTAGATATATTTAATTTGCTTCAAAAGCATTACGGATTAGGTACAAGTTATTACAACATCATTAAGGCCTTCTCCACAACACAAATGTGATCACAATGAATATCATTTTTTACAAATAATTTAAAAAGATGTACATGTATATCATATCATATTACCGAAACCTTTGGCTGGATTTTAAATAATTTTGCACACTTCTAAAAATATTTGTGTTTACATCTACTGGCAGATATTTATTTCCTTTGAGCAGTTATTCTAAATCAGTGGCAACCTCCAGCTTTAAATTTTCTAAATTAGAGAAAAGGGTACGTCCTTGTATAATATAATGAGGACATGTAAAAAAGAATTGATAGGCATTTCACAGGGATTTCCACAAGAACACTCAGAGGTTTCAGTTAGATTTACTCTGAAAAGATCATAGTTTAAATAAAGAACTACATTAGTACCTCAGCTTGGTATGCAAAATATTTAACTTTCTTTCGCCAAAACTGTAGAAAGAATGTGCATTTTGGCGATTTACTGGATGAGAAATAGCGGATTTAAAAATAGGTACAGAAGGAGACGATCTGGTTTCCAAGTTTAAACTGTTCCAAGAAAGTAAAGTTGATGGTAAAAAGGATGATAGAGTACTGTTCAGTCTATAATTTGGAACCGTAAAATCATTTCTGTTTCTTAATGGACATGGATTGTTAAAAGTAACACTGGGTGGCAATAGGTCATTAAGAAATAAATAAGTGATACTATTTTTCATTTTAAATAGCAGTTGTAGCTACTTCGTTTTCCTTCTTTCTGATAACTTTCCTAGACCTGTTTCAAAATATAGAGCAGTGATATTCACATATGATGGAAGACCAGTAATGATACGTAGTGCTTCTCTTTGAGTTGCAATGTGCTGATTATATAGCACTGCACATCGCACGTGAGTAATGCATATACACATGTTTTGAGTCTCATCAAGATAATTATACGCCTCTAACCTTTATAAATGTTATGCTTCATACAAGATTGTATTAGATCTAAATTGTATTAGAAATATTCGAAGATTTCTGAACAACACAAACAAGAATTTTCTATAACAACCAGAAAAGCCGGTACTTTATACAATGAAAATTTCCCGAACTTGACATAAACGTGTTTTAGGTGAAATTCGGGTCAGTGTTTGCCTGTGTACCGATTGACCGAGAGGAACTTGCACAATATATGTTGCAATGACCCTACGGCACAGGACTATTTACAATTCGTCAGCGGATGAGTGATAAATTAAACGTTATTGGCAGGACAAGAATTACATGTATTGGGGAATCTGCACTTGGGTAACATCTCCTAACGGCAATGCGTCACACATCGGCTTCAGTTGATACAAGATATCGCTTTAGAAGTTATGGGCCGGAGAGGATAAAATTCGTGACCTGGGTTACAGACTTTTATGTACGATTTTAAATAAATAAATAAAAAGGGGATATGATAAGTGAGAGGAAAGTATACGTAGTTTCTGGCACGATAGAACACGGATAGTTATGAAACATGGAGCTTACATATGTGTATAGTAACCGATAATTAAACAAATAAACATTATTTGTCTCAAAACAACGTAAAGTGCATAGTTAATTATTTTGATTAAGGCATTAATTGGACAGTTTATTTCATCGATATTACGTTAAAAATGGTATCCATGCCACTGTCTAAATTACGCTGGGCTCCGAAGTCAAATCATATCAAATCGGCCAAGTACAGCGATTTTTTTACATTTAGATATAGTTTATCCTCAGCTTCAATATCACATTTTGAATGAACTGAATAATATGAAACTTTTTAAAACATTTGTTCTTATTTTCCAATAATAAAATCCTAATTTATTCAATTGAATTGTGTGTTGGACCAAATCCAAATCTTGACACTTAGCTACAGCCTCATAAACGGGTAAAATTGCATTTTATAAGCTCGGCAAAAAGGCACAAAATATACATACATGTACACTGTATATAGGTACAGTGTATAAGGCGCCAGCACGTAGACGGTATGTATAAGTACTCTATATAGATATTTGTTAAGAAAAAATAATGACCATTCTGACATGTACATGTACCCCATGTCAAGATTTTTTTTTGTTAATTTTACAAGAACGTAAAGTAATATCCGACTCCGTACTCCATGAGACTATAAAAACAAACAAAAAACCAAAAAACAACAACAACAAAAACAAAACAAAAAAAACCCTAAAAATAGATAAATAAATAAAAAGAAATAAATATATATATATATGTTGCTTACTTGTCACTTGTTTTATAATGCCATTGTAAGAATAGAGACATAAATAATCATATTAATATCGTGCTTATATTTGGGATACATGTCATATCATACAGGCAATTAACACAACTTATATAATTCATAAGTCATAAGATGTCTTAGCTTGATATTTTAATCATAAAATACGTTTTGTATCAAATAAAATATAAATCCCATGAAAGTATATATATACAGTATCTCATAAAGCAATATAGTGATTTTCACCCGGGACCATGCAAGGATGAAAGGAAAGTACATGTTTTATCTTACATGTTATATCTTACATGTTATATAATATATTTTATTAAATATCTATAAGATTTTAAAGATATACGACCGATAATATCTCAAAAACAAATCCGATATCTTATATAAATATATTTTTTAACAATAAGATATCTTATGAAGAAAGATCGCATAATGAACATAATGTATTTTAGTTTTTAACAAAACTTGTTTAATGTAAGTCGACAGTACTAACCACACGATATTTTTTGATGCTGACAGTACTTTAAATTCGAATGTTATCAGAAGAGTTCTTAAAGAGTAGGACAGAACAGCAAGACATTTTGCAAGTCTGGAGAGCTCGAATGTGAAACTGAAAGTAGGATATATGGTCCGGTTTTAGCCGTAGTTGAAAGCCGTACTTTCGTATTATATATTATTATTAACATGGCGACTGGATAACGTAAACACTTCAAGCTAAAAATATAGTGATAGAATGCACAGGTACATAGTATTTGTAAATATAAGGTGTTGTTATTAAATGAGACATTACCCAGACTACACGGGTCAGCGAACAATACTCTGCATTAGCCGCAAACAGATCTATATCAAACAGGTGAGCGAGTTTGTTGCACGAAATGCTTGAGTTGTCCCCCTTGCCTTGTGCCATAGTTGATAATGTACCTGACCTTATGTCCTGTCGTTATCAGTCAAGTTATACATTAAATCATCTCACGTTCCTTTGTCTCTGTGTATACTCCAGCAAGCATCATGTCGGCCCGTCCCCGAGTCCTGATCTCCCGATCAGCCCCTCCCGCGGGCATAGACCCCATAAAGGCTGTGTGTGACGTATGGATATGGCCGGAGGAAGATCCCATCCCGGCGGAAGAGTTTCAGAAGCGGGCAGCGGGAGTAACCGCCATCTTCTGTCATCCACCTGACAAAATTGACAAGGACTTGCTTGACGCTGCAGGTTTGTAACGAACACTGTATTTTGTATTGAAATTTCTTATTTTTCAGGTCAACATTTGATTAGATCTTCAATAAGTCGAAGATACTTTTAATGACCAATCCAGGGTATATCATGCATACAAGCTATGAGTTTACTTATAGAGGCAGTAAAAATACTCATATCTTGTACAGGTAGGTGCACTGGATTACCTGATTGTTAATTAAAACGTTTCTTCGAATTACTGAAGGTCGGAGATGGAACACGATGTTTGACAAGAATGCTGATGGTGAACTTTTGCATGTATAATTTTGTATATGTTTAAAAATAAAGTTACAGAAAAAGAAGACTTTCTAACAAATTTCAACTGCCAAAATCCAAGATGACCTTCTGTCGTCCATTTTGTTTTTCAGTTATGCCTTCTTGTCCATACCAGTGACTTCGCTAGAATAAGTGAGCGTTCAGATTGGAAAAAAACCCCGAAACCAAGTAAATAATGAATCAGTATAGACTGGTGGAGCTGGGGGAATCTGGAGTGCATTATTGTACACATCATAGAAATAGTTACATATTTCCTTTTAGCATTGATGTCATCTTTTTTTAGTTTCATTTGGGTATGAAAAAATATTAGTTTGCCAACTTTTTTTCTCATAGAGGTAAGAACAAAAAACCTCAACCAATCAGAAAGTCGCATTCTGCATACTAACAATGGAAAAATGATTATATAAACATTTGTACACAAGCAAAATGTCTTCATGTCAATTCAGGTAAAATTCAGGTCAATTTCAGGTCAATATTTTTTTCGGGTCAAATTTACCTCAAGGCAATACAACAAAATAATATTGAACTATTAGGCCTACATGTTTTTCTTTTAATTTTATCGTGTTTAGGACCAGAAACATGTATTAGTTATATATGTTTCCGTTAGGACTTGCCTAAAAGTTATCGAAAAACTTATAAGGATATATTAAGTGTATATCTAATGCCCCTTTTTATTTTATATATGAGTTTTAAGTAAAGTAAAATAGCCGATTTTGAAATTATTTAGATTTTCTTTTTATTTTCACATATTTTGTATTTAACCGTTGGCTATCAGAACTAGATTTGTTTGGATTACCTTTAAAGTTTGTTTCAACTCACATACATACATTATCTTAATTCTGTATATAAAAAAGATGGCATTAATCTTCTATGTCCTGAATGTTTCTAAGATAAACATCCTGCAATTCTGACTACCACCGGGGATTTTCGTTATAATTGTTGACTTGTTTCTGATGCTGATGGTTCCGGTGGTGCTTATTGAAATTTCTTTCATAGTTTGTCTTTGGATTTTTTCACCTATTTTGACCAACCTGGTTTTAGGTTTGAATTGTCGCCTTCCCTACCACGAAATGACCAATGGTATTAATTGTCCTGTTCGATTAGAACCATACCCTCATAACTATAACCCGTGAGGACAGATGCAAATGCTTATTTGGCTGTGTCATATAAATAAAAAAAAAGAAAAAAAAAATGAAAAATCAAAATTTAACATTTACAATATTTTACTAGACTCTAAGGATATTCACCTCGTAGAAACGATACAGAACTAATATGGGGTAAACCAGTAGGGATTACTCTTAACAGTAATATTAGTCTAGATTTCACACCATATAATTACTGTGACGTTGGTACATGTATGGCCATTTGTGGAAAACCATTGCTTCAGTGATTGATAAGATTATCACTGTATTTTTCAGTGTTGGCTCTTTAGGTAACATATTAATAAACTGTTCCGTCAATATTGATAGATCTAGTTTTATAATATCAAGTTCCTCTTTACGTCGCTGAAAGTTCAATTATCACTTTCTTTCACACGGGAAATGTTTTTATTGTGGTTAGATTCAGTATCGCAGTCTGGATTTCACAAGCGGTAAAAGGAAGGGATGCGGTAAATTTTGAATTGGCTCACTTGGTAGAGTGACATATTTGGAAGCTTTGTTGGGATATGATTGCAAAGATTGGTCAACCGGTTTCCTGTTCTCCTACCGTGGTATTAAATTGTTCTTATACAAGTTTTGGCGATAACATGACTTTCTTGTTGTTTACAGGCCCAGGTCTGAAAGTGGTTGGAACTATGTCCGTGGGACTTGACCACATTGATCTTGCCGAGTGTCGACGTCGTGGCATCAAGGTCGGTAACACCCCTGACGTACTGACCGAGGCTGTAGCTGAGCTGACCATAGCTCTTCTCCTGTCAGCAGCACGCAGGCTTAAAGAAGGTAGCTATATACATAGATTACATTCGCACAGTCTAAAAGAGGAGTCAATCACTAACCGTAACTGTTTGAAGAAGTTTGGTAGGACGCTTTGTTGATCGAGTTCTGGATTTAAAGATATTTCCGGGATCCCAGTATTCAAATTTCTGTCAAACATACCAAAGGGATTTAGCATGAACTTACAGGGTACATATCAAATACGTCTCATATAATAGGACCGAGAGGTTATGAGAAAATCCATCTTCTTGGAGATCAGATCAGATGCCGTGCAATCTCGAGAAGACGGAGTAGTTCTTTACTTGAGCATTCGATCACTCTTTGTACTTCCTAGACGAGGTCCATTTATCTAAAAATAATAAAAAAAAAAAAAAAAAAATAGGCGACATTTATCAATTTGCGTATCAAGGGATCATCTTGCTTGAGAAAGATGAAAGAACAACGTTTCTCTCATACACCAGAGGTGCAATCTTCTTTTATCTGAAAGAAATCTTAATATCCAAAAATTTCTGAAAACATCTTAATATTCGAAAAAGCAACATACCATCCTTTGTAAAGTGTCATCATATCACAATAACTTCGGACCACTAAGTATGTTTTCCATCATACAATCTAAATGTTAGCAAGCGTACAATGCAGAGGTTTACTATTGCAATCTACTGTATGTTTTACGGTAGGAAGGTATGGGTGAAAATAATCACTCTAAGGTATTAAGGTCATCGAACTCGAAAGTCAATATAACCTAAGCCATGGTGTTTCGTCCGCGCACAATGCGTAAACTTTCGCTACTCCTCTTTAATGCAAAAGTGGATTTCACCCAAAGTTGGTCTGAAATATCATTTGAGGAAGGCAATCATAATCAATAAGGATGATTCATTAATATGGTATATTATAATCGATATCGATATGAGGCTTGTCCGACCTCCTGAGAGCGGAGGGACGGAGCCCTAAGAAGAGAACTTGGTTGAAATTTCGCTTCAAGGCGTCACTCCTCGTTTATGCCTTAATGAATACTCGGGACTTATCGAGTTACCCAATTGCCTTACCAACATGATATGCGTAATGTAATCAGGTGTCAAATAAAGAATGTTTACCTGTGCTCAGATTTCCTTTTAGTCCCTATTGATTCAAGTAGTCATGAGTATGCCTGGGTGATTATGTTTGTGCTCCGACTACACTTGGCCAATTAATTTTAACTGTGGTTTATTAATTCTTTAATTCAGCTTGAAACTTTCGCCTTCATCTTGAATTCGCCGTATCTTCAAAGGGCGAAAATGGCGAAAATTAAACGTGGCGAAAATTACCAGGTATACAGTAACACTATTTGGTCTAAAACGCCATAGAATGAGGACAATTGAATATTTGTACAGTTGTTTCATGCATCATCAGTCAACAGTCAAGACCTGGTGAACTGTTTCCCCGAGGCCGAAGGCATTTCATGTGTATTCTTTTCTTTTATACAGGATACCACTATGTGACGACTGGAGAGAAATACTGGGAGCACGCCTTGTTTCTCTGTGGACACGAAATTAGCAGATCCACCATAGGCATTGTGGGATTGGGACGTATCGGTATGGCGGTTGCTAGGCGACTCAAATCCTTTAATGTTGCCAAGTTTCTGTATACCGGGAACAGCCAGAAATCCTACGCAGAAGAAGTGAATGCGGAATTTGTTACGTTTGACAAACTTCTGGAATCCTCTGATTTTGTTATTGCATGTTGTTCAATCCATGCAGAAAACAAAGGCCTTTTCGACAAAGCTGCATTTAAAAAGATGAAAAAGTCGGCCATTTTTGTCAATGTTTCGCGAGGCGTACTTGTCAATCAGGATGATTTAGTTGAAGCCTTGACTAGCGGTGATATATATGGCGCCGCGCTTGACGTCTCCACACCGGAACCACTTCCCCTAGATAACCCTCTACACTCTCTAAAGAACTGCCTGATGACGCCCCACATTGGCAGTGCGACCATAAATGCCAGAAGCGGAATGGCGAATCTTACAGCCAGGAACATATTAGCCGGAATTAATGGCGAAGATCTTCCGTCGCCAGTCCTTTAATTTACATTTTGGTAATGTTAAAACATTACCCCTGGTAATTTGCTGAAATTAATTCATGACCTCAGGGTAACTAAATTACTGCATGCTGGAAACACATTATATTTGTTATATCTTTCTAACAATGTTAGAATATTTCCCTATATATTATTCAATTATGGATTGCAGGTCTTTTCAGGGAGTAAGAGCATTTCAAAAGTAGTGACAAGGAACATTGTATCAACATGGATATATTTGGTCGTTCATCCACATCTCGCTTTCCGTTCATCATATGCCTGGATCATATCCTCACCGTGCACATAATATCTATTTCTGTTTTTATATCTCTCTTTGTTGTTCGTAAGAGGGCAAACATCTAATAATGATTTGAATTGCAAATAAAAGCGATATATCGTATCGACGGTGTTAAAATCAATCCTTTATGCGTTTTCAATTTTTTCCTATGTAGTACAAAGACACCAACAATATCATCTATGTTGGAAAAGTCAAAAGCAACAACGACGACAAGAAATATGATGAAATATGATAGTTACCTTGAACAGTCCTTGGCAGCAGCAAACATGCGACATGAACAGTGTGGATGCTTCAAACAAGTCACCCTCGCAGGTCCACGACAACAAAAGAATACTCACTGCATGTGCGTTAGAAGCAAAACCCTTAAGGCACGTACGAGACGGAATTATAATTTGTAAATAGTCTGTCTAAATTGCAACATTTAGGAAGCAAATCTACTTTCTCCCTACAGATTTCTCACCATTTATATATAGCGAAACTTCACTTTTGGGCCAAGCGAGGAAGGTTATGAGTTTTGTTCCCTAACCAAGACAAAGCAAGTCTTATAATTGGTAAGTGCCGCTGTCGGCTTGATTTTATAGCTGGTGGTTGGAAGGGTAGTTTCGTTGCCAATGCCATGTGATCACGTGAGGCATCGTACTTCTGTTTCCACGCACTGTATTACATGCAATGTTCGTGTGTATTTTTCTTTCGTGATTTACAACTCTTTTGTTTATACACGCTTTCGTTGTTAGTCCATGCAACAATAATGTAACAATTATACATACAACAATATTCGTTGTATTTTTATTCTTGGTTCCATAGCAACAACCAAAACAGCGAAAGTTTATACACAACAAATGTTTTACACAGTAATGTATTTCGGTGTGATAACACTGTAGATATGCCCTAGAGTGGTACCATCATCCCCCGTATGTGGAGACGTAAAACACAATATATAAAATCAAACACACAATGCCAAAAGGTAAACGAATATCGATGAAATGACGAGACAATATCTATTGAAATTGAGACCATTCACGTAAAAACCAGACCAAGCCTTCCTGTGGGGTAAGCGTCTTCTGCTTCGTCGACGACACCTGATATGTAAATATTGGTGAAATGCAAGTCCCGTCCTCAGAATGAGGACTAGTGTGATGCACGGGCACTTGCATAGAAAATGTGATTTTTTTTATATGACACGAGCAAAACGTACCCCCCACCACACTTCAATAAACTAAAAACACATTTATTTAAACTACAATTATATAACTGGCTGTCACCAGGTGCACCTTTTGGGGTCATCTCCGCATGCATTTTGTCCGGAAAACGCGTCGGCTTAATGAAAAGTTTCGTCTAATTTACGATTATTTGAAGAGTTTCGTCGAATGACAATGGTTTATTATAATAAATAACTTATTATTTTAAAAGTGAGAGTCCCGTGCACCGAATATGACAGTACACGGGAAAAGCAAAGTCACAAATGTCAATTATGCAATCACAGGGGCATGGCACGTTTTTCCAAATGATGGTCCATATATATATGCATCACTATAATACCGTATATATATATGGACCATCTTTTGTAAAATCGTGCCAAGTGTCTGTGATCACATACACGTAGTAAGCCTAGACATTTCATACCTGAAAATTAAAAAAAATAAATAATAAATGAATAAAAGGGAAATTGAATAGCATACTTTATCACAAAGGCAGAACAAATTGCTTATTTAGATGATTAACTTTTGTCAGTGTCCTGAAATCAGGACGAACAAAAAGAAAAGTATATCACGAATAAGACTGTCATCATAACATTGCTTATTCCAGACATGTTGATCATGTCGTCGTCAAATACGAAGATCACACTTCAGACCTGCCAGATGATTTGTACGTTATGTGATAAGTGATCAATCTACAGTTTATTTTCACGAGTCCCACAATTATAGATTTAATGTACAGGTACAGGATGTAGTTCCAATTTAGTGATGCTGGGAAGGGAGACAAATTGTCCTCTAGACATTGTAATGGGAGTTCCCTCCCCTGAACAACACGCTGTTTGCCCTAACTTATATGTTTGGTTTGGTTTGTTTTTGTTAAACGTCCTATTAACAGCCAGGACCATTTAGGACGCACCAGGTCTGGAGGTGAAGGAAAGCCTGATCGAGTACCCGGAGAAAAATGATCGGCCTACAGTCAGTACCTGGCAACTGCCTTACATTTGTACTTAGGTTTCGAACTCGCAACCCAGAGGTGGAGGGCTAGTGATAAAGTGTCGGGACACCTTAACCACTCGGTCACCGCGGTCCTAAACTTATATGTTAACTGGCTGCAGCATATCATGTGAACCACATTGGATTATGCTGCTAAACATTTGAAAGTCTCAGCTGAAAGACAGAAAAATCACTATGACCAAGGGGGCATGTCCTGTACACGAGTGTGGGAGCCGAGTTCTGAAGACGTATTCAGCCATGCTTTGGCATTGGGCTGAACTTCATGCTCGAACTGTCCAGAGGTCCGATGTCCCCGATGCAGTTTTATTAAAAGTTTACTGAATGCTAATTAATCATTACTTTATCTCATTAATTTGATTAATTTATAAAGTAAAATTGCAACTTAAATCATATTTATCACAATAACTATACTGCTACTTCAGACGAATCAAAATCAAACCCATGGTATCGCTTAAAAGCCGACCTTGATATTGGCTTAAATTGTTAAGAAATATTAGATAGATTTTCAATTTAACAGTCGAGTTTATGAAGTCAGCTAAAAAATTAAACACAAATATTCATGCAAAGTCATATATTATTGAATAGCGAGTTTTTTTTCTGCATTACTGTTTTTTAATCTGATTTTCTATTGATAAAAGTGCGTGTGTTTAAGGTTCATGACCAGACTTCCAGTAAAAACTACTTGCTATTGAAATAGTTTGTACAAACACCAGGGTGTTTGCGAGATAAGATATGGTTTTACCTGTGTTTCTTTTTTAAAATGGAACACTCTTGTATTCACAAAGGCCTACCAACTCTTCTTAATAAACCAATCTGGTTGGTTTGTTTACAGCGAGAATAAGTAGAAACTTTTTTTTGAAATCTACGTATATCAAACAGATAACAGGTACAAAATTATACTTTTCTGTGGGTAACCATATGACATTTACAAAGGTACTTCTATACTTGAATTTAAAAAAAAGATACTTTTTAGATTTAACTTTCAGTGTTACAAACTCACCTACCTTATGAACACCCCGGACCACTTCTGGGGGGTAGGTAAATGTACATGATCAAACTAAAATACTGATAGCGGTATATACCATTCAGACAAATTGATAAACAACTTGTTTTATTTTTATAATGTTGCTACAGTAGTTACAAAAACGGCTCAGAATTTTTTTAAACGGAAATAAATTATGCCATTTGATTTGCTAATATTGGGCAATGTACATGTATAGGTGATATACATAGAGAATACATGGTCAGTGTCTTAAAATATAAGCTGTATTTTGTCGAGGTTAAAGAAAGACAAAAGTGGCGAGCCTTGGCGATTTTTCTATATATACATATGATTGTAAAATTATGTTATGTTTTTATTAATAAACAAAATAAGTTATACACATTTCTTTTAAATTGTTTCCCATACTGGTCATAACAAAGCGGAAGTTCGGATATGAATCACTATATCCGTTTATGCCACTTCCGGTTTTACACGGCACGGTAGACTCGAAGATGGAAAGGCGAGACTGCAGCGAAATGTGTGTGTAGTGGATGGTACGTCTCTATATCTTCACTATGGATTGTATGCTTTAATTTCTTTTTCTGTCTTTTCTCTCATTCTTTCCTTCATACTTTTCTTTTATCTCTACACTTTTCTTAGGAGGTACAGTTATTCTCAATCTAATTAAAACTAGACAATGATACACGGCAATACATTGAATGTATTGAGGTGTATCGTAGAGTATGCAGAGGAGCAAAAATTACAAGTGTAATTTTAATTAGATTGAGTTATCCTAGGCTTACATGTACTTGTCAAATGTGAATATGAATGACATCACTGTGCTAGCGACGAATTGCCAGGGATTGGGGACAGGTTAAGAGGAAAGATGTTTTCTCTTATTTAAAGGATAGGAAATATAATATCTACTGTTTACAAGATACGCACTTTTTTCTGATCAGGAAAATATCATTAGAAATTAATGGGGCCACCATATTTATTTCAGTTCCTTTAACTCCAACTCGCGTGGCTCTGTTATTCTGTTCAGAGACATATATATGTATATATCTCTCTGTTCTGTTGAGTAGTAATTTTGAAACAAAAGTATACAAGGAAAAAATGGACGTAAACGGAAATTTTCTTGTTCTTGATATTGATAAAGTGGGTTAAGGACTACACTTATTTCTCTATATGGTCCAAACCAAGATTCTCCAGACTTTTGTAATTGTATATCAAGGACTGTGGATAGCGTTGGGAATGACAATGTAATTATTTGTGGAGATATTAACACATGTACAGTCTTAGCCCCCCCCCCCCCCCCCCCCCCCCCCAACATAGATATGATTGGGAAATGGCTTCATATCAGTTTGAAAGCCTTTGCCCAATCCTTTTGTATATATTGATGCAAATAAAACATGTTTCAATCAAATCGAAAAATAATATGCCAGAAAGGCAAACTTAAAGTTTGTCCGGACAACTCCTCCTAAACCGAAGGACCGAGTCCAGTGAAACTTCACACACATATTAATGATCAATTGGAGATGTGCATGTCACTTTTTTTTCCTCAAAATTATGGTTTATATGGCAACTGGTCACTATAAACAAGTTTTCCGATAAGAATCATAACTTAAAGTTTGCCCGGACAACTCCTCCTAAACCGAAGGGCCGATTCCAATGAAACTTCACACAAATATTAATGATCAAGTGTAGATGTGCATCTTACTTTATTTTTCTCAAAATTATGGTTGCTATGGTAACTGGTCACTGTAAACAAGGTTTTAATGTCCAGTTGAGAATAGATTCGAGCAAACGATTGTATTTAGATCACCTATTTATCTAACCCCTGACACTTGATATCTCGTTATCGACCATCAAGGTTCGGTGTAATCATGTCGGCCCGTCCTCGAGTCCTGATCTCCCGATCAGCCCCTCCAGCGGGCACAGACCCCATTAAGGCTGTATGTGACGTATGGGTCTGGCCAGAGGAGGATCCAATCCCAGCGGAGGAGTTTAAGAAGCGAGCAGCGGGGGTAACCGCCATTTTCTGCCATCCTCCGGACGAAATCAACAAGGACTTGCTTGATGCCGCCGGTTTGTATTACAATATATTGCGCTATTATTACAGACGGCGTTTTTTATATTTTGTATTGTTATATATTTCAGTCCAAACCTCACTGCAGCATGGCATAGTCTAGGTCATTACTCATCGATTCATATTTGAATATGTTATACACTTGCTATGCTGTTGTATTTAATGTTCCTGCCGTTTATGGCAACCCTGAATGCCACGTCCTAACTAGCTGAGCTGACTCAGAATATGAACACGTATTTGTTGTTATTTGAGAATTAATCAAATATCCTAAATTCATCAATTTTATTGACTTATAGGCAATTGCACAAATAAATGGTGTAGATTACTAAACCCAATTTAAAGATTCAATACCCTCTTGTGACTTGATATTTGCACGCAACAAATTTTATCACTGATTTAGTATTATATGCATAGAGGCGACTAAATGTAGGATGCTATCTTACGATTCTTTCTAAACAACTTTTTTTCTTTCTTATATCTCGGTATTATATTTTGAAGTGATTGACACAGGATTGTTTAGTTGTACATTACTTAGTTGAATTCTTTTTTGCTCTACTCTTGTTTTTAATGTCCTGTTTTTAAATGTGTATCTTTGCCAAGGTGGCATGTATGAAATTTGTGCTTGATATTAATACCATATTACTAAATATGCATATAGAGAGATGCTAGTTATTGCCGCAAAAATGAAAACAAAATTTATTTTGTTATTGTAATTTGACCTATTATTGCCATAATCAAAGTTACATTACGTTATATTACCCATTTTGTTGACGCATCGATTCATCATCGCGCCAATCTGTTAAAATTTGAGAATACGATTGAAAATACGTACATATATGTTCACAGTTTATATAAACAGAAATACGGACAAATCGTGATATTTCCTAGAACATATCTTTCTCATGTTTTTGTGTGTCTTCCGATGTGTCCGAAATGTGCGTTGGTATATAGATAAGAGGTGTAGAATAAGATATATAGAAGTTATACAACGAGTGGTTGTTGGATATGGAATTCATTTCACTCAAGTTAGTTTTTTTTTTTTTTTTTTGAAGTTACAAAAGACACGAGCTTTAGCGAGTGTCGTTTTAACTTTAAAAAAACCCACCACAACCAGTATTGTAAAACAAAAACAAAAAACATAAACGGGTTTCCTCCCACAGTAAGATTCCTCGCGCGCTTCCATCCGGGCCAACAAACGTGATTAATATAAGTTAATATAATTTGTTTCGCAATTGTTGTAAAATAAATAAAGTTTAAAAAAAAAAAAACAAAAAAAAAAAAAAAAAAACAACAACACATTGACAAAAAGCAGGTCAATTCATCCTCAGATTAGGTTTTTTTATTGTGGTAGAAACAGGTCAAATCCAATAATGGTTGTTGTATATGTTATTTCTTCACTATCGTTAAATCTCGTGTTTTTGTAATTTTTGAAAAATAACTAACGTGAGTGAAAGAAATAATACCATATACAGCAACCACCCATTGTGTAACCTCTATATATCCAAGAGTCAGCACACTTATATAATGGTCTGAGAGTGGAATAACACAGCGTAATAAGGTAGAAGAAGATAATGTAGCCTATACTGTTATTAGAATTGAAGTTTTTGGCAAATGTTCGAAGCTATACTATAAACTATCTTGAATGATTTTGTCAAACATTCCGGTTTCCGCATCATTGTGCGACCTATTATGTTCAATTCAGTTTTTTCTTGTCCCGTTCTGTTATAAGGTCAAGGTCGAGTTCATAATGATAAACATTTTATATACTGAAGAACTTATTTTTAACATGTTCAGTGCAATGTGAATTAGGGAACCAAATTGAAGATTAAAGTCTCATAAAAAATAACGAAATCATGCACCGATATTGGGAGATAAAGCTGTTTACTTATTTTGGTAATTTTTTTACAGCATGGCATTGTGTTTCCTGACGTATGGTCAATGATAAGCTATGTATGGCGAATGTCGTACTGTAAATACCGCGCTATCTGTAAACATCGTGTCACAAATAATACTCTGTAGTACTTAATATCTTAGTAACTTAGTAAAGTTAGAAAGGTCAAGGTGATAATGGCCAAGGGTGCTAGTTTGTTAGCATTTACAAACATAACAACAGAGTAAATAAAAACAGTCGGGATTATCAAGTGTCAAATATTCGATATTTAAAGGGAAATTCTCGGAAGTTAATTTGCACATTTTCTTTAGGGTAAACATTTAATTACAACCTCAGCTGGTGGGCGTAAAAGTTCTTTGTGTTGATAGGGCCGTTGGACCAAAATAATTTGGAAATATTATCTGTATATTTTAATCATTTACTGTGGTTTTATTATATATTTTTCAGAGAATCAGACATTTATAGTTTTGTTCTTTCTGGTATATTTGGCCATTTCTTGTCGGTTTTATTTGCTCATTCATTGTCACTCTGTCATTTATTATCTTGATAACTAATATTTATAAAGTAGAACAATTTACCAAATATTACTTAATGTTGATGGAGACCATGAGAAATATTGATGGTCGACATCCAGATTATTAATGTATAAGATGTATGCCTGAAGAAACGAGGCCTTAACTTACTAAGTATATGACAGATTTTGTAAATGAAGAAGAAAAGGTTTACCCTTCCGCATAGAATACCTGGTCATACTTTCCTTTTACTTTTGCAGAAGTCTCCATTAAAATCTATATTTTTTCCATATTTTACATCGTTTTAGTTTTTTAGAGATAGGTACAATTCTATTAAAGATAAATTTAAATAATTCCAATTGAACCTATCTTCAATTGAATTGAACCTATGGAAACACTCTGTGGTAATGAGACCTATCTTGTTGTTTACAGGCCCGAGTCTGAAGGTGGTTGGAACTATGTCCGTGGGACTTGAGCATATTGACCTTGCTGAGTGTCGACGTCGTGGCATCAAGGTTGGACATACTCCTAATGTACTGAACGAAGCTGTGGCTGAGTTAACGATAGCTCTCCTCCTGTCAGCGGCTCGTAGACTAAAGGAAGGTAGGTGTACAGTCTTCTTTGTCAGTCAATTAACTTTTAAACGTCTCACAAACCTACATCTTAGACCCTATATTACCCTTCTTAGTACCATTCCTCTTCGCTAGGCTGTGTTACCAAGACAGGTCAGGGATACAGTCATGGTGACCAAACGAGGTCAGGGATACAGGCATGGTGACCAAATGAGGTCAGGGATACAGGCATGGTGACCAAACGAGGTCAGGGATACAGGCATGGTGACCAAATGAGGTCAGGGATACAGGCATGGTGACCAAACGAGGTCAGGGACACAGTCATGGTGACCAAACGAGGTCAGGGATACAGTCATGGTGACCAAACGAGGTCAAGGATACAGTCATGGTGACCAAACGAGGTCAGGGAGACAGTCATGGTGACCAAACGAGGTCAGGTAGACAGTCATGGTGTCCAAACGAGGTCAGGGATACAGTCATGGTGACCAAACGAGGTCAGGGAGACAGTCATGGTGACCAAACGAGGTCAGGTAGACAGTCATGGTGTCCAAACGAGCTCTGATTAGTCAATTCAATCAACTAATGGTCAGTATGTTTGGAAAATCGGGATCAGCTGGGTACCAACGGTACCATGTGCGGAATGAACGCATTCGCATCGTATATGAATCATTCAGCATTGTTAATGTACTAAACACTGTTTGTAAATGTTTTATTTCAAATTAAACTTTCCATGTCTTGTTTTAAATAATTGACCATAGTTTCTTCAACTCTGTAGAGAGTAACGGAATCAAGTGTTTTTTACCTAACCGTCAATATACAAGGGATGATTGAGGTGTTGTTAGCCTCATATTGAAGGTTTTGGGATTTTGCCGGACATATTGTATTATTTTTCAGCAAAATCTCCCTCAGTATCTATACCAGAATATCAGTATATCTCAGTATATATATGATGTCTTTATAAATTTATGTCTACATGTATCAACGAATAAACGGTGATTTTTGAGTTTGAAATGTGCTTGTTAAATGAAGTCGGCGAATAATCATGTAAACCTAGTAAAACCCACGCAAAATGACAAATGGAAAGGTACACCACCGCTTTCCTGTTAGTGGTATTGTATTGTTTATGTTAATGCTGATACATTTCCGGAATCAATGAGTAAACTAATAAATACTGATATATGTATATTCTATCACTTCGTCGGTAATAATTTAATATCATCATCAACATAACTCGTAGATTATACACGGTAGTATACATATACATGTATATATATATACATGTATATATTACTGTTGTCACGAGTCCCCTCCTCTTTTAACTTTGACAGAATCAGCTATTTGAGATTTGTTTTCTCTTACTTTTACAATTTCAGTATAATACCCACATGTGCTGACAACGACATTTTAATGGTATATGGAATGGTCTACAGAACTGTGTCTTGATTTTCTTTTTACAGGATACGCCTGCCAGAATGGAGAAGAAACCTGGGAAAACGCCTTGTATCTCTGTGGATATGAGGTTAGTGGATCCACCATTGGCATTGTGGGATTGGGACGTATCGGTATGGCGGTTGCTACGCGACTCAAATCCTTTAATGTTGCCAAGTTCCTGTACTCTGGAAATAGTCAGAAATCTTACGCAGAAGAAGTAAACGCCGAATTTGTTTCGTTCGACGAACTTCTGGAATGCTCTGATTTTATTATCGCATGCTGTTCTATCAATGCCTACAATCGAGGCCTTTTCGACAAAGCTGCATTCAAGAAGATGAAGAAGTCAGCCATATTTATCAACGTTTCGCGAGGAGTGTTGGTCAATCATGATGACCTTATTGAGGCCTTGTCCAGCGGTGAGATATATGGTGCCGGACTTGACGTCACCGAGCCGGAACCACTTCCACCAGACAGCCCATTATATTCCCTAAAGAACTGTCTAGTGACACCTCACCTCGGTAGTGCAAGTTTGAAGTCAAGAAACGGAATGGCAAGTCTCACAGCCAGAAACATTTTGGCTGGAATCAGAGACGAGGATCTCCCGTCTGCGGCCACATATTGATTATGTTTAATGTTTGTTTAAAAACTATACATTTAACTAGGTGACAATTTATTAAAACGAAAAAAAAAACAAAAAAAACAAAAAAAAACAACAACAACAAAAAACAAAAAGTAAAATAATATATCAAAGACTGGTAGTCATAAAAGATTATACGTACATATATCTATCGACACTCATTATCGATGGCGGGACAAAATGTCTGGTCTTCAACGAAAGTTCTATAAAATGAAGTTATCGTCAGCTTATTTGTCAAAGGTCCATGTAAATCCAAAGAGTTGGTCATGCAATCTGTCTGGTCAAAGTAATCATTATCTATGTAAAGAATTTTTTGTTATTGATTTCTATGTTTGTATGGACATTATTCTGATTATAATATATATTATAATAATGACGTCATAATAAAAACGCTTAAAGTGTTACCTGAATGATTTTTGTTATGATTACTTACAGTTGAATAAAGTTGTACAATAAAGGAAATTACGGGAAAATAGTTTATTGTTTTACGATACGGTTTCAGGGAATGCACTTCGCTTACAGGTGTACGCGAAGTCACAAGAGTGTGATATCCGCCATATTGAAAGATGCAAATGAGACTGACGTCGCATGTGATCAAATATCACTGTGTAATACGGTTTTGATATCATTACCTTTAGCAGTAGTTTTAATATTTGGCATTGAACTACATGTTATACTGAAGAACAAGGTTGTTGGATCAATATTTTTATACGAAATGATGGACTGATGATTGGGAAATGTCTGGATAATTGCGATAACGTAAAGTCATATCGGGATGGCGTTTCGAACAAAACTAAACAAAAAGACATATAACAACTACATTTACCATTCTCATTTAAGACTTAATGTCCACGTGATCTGGACTTTCAGATCACACATCGCAAGCGTAATCTAGATATGATAGAAGAAAAGTCAATGTTACTTAGACCTAAATTATCTAGGTAAGTAGCCTGTCCTCAAACGGGACTAGTGCTCGAAGTCGAACACACAGTCTACCGATTACCACTCTCCTATCATAATGGGGTGTATTGAGACTTAACTCTCTCCGATAAAACAGCTTTCCAATGAGCCAGGTGTAATCAAGGTCAGATTAGTCAGTACAGCAGGTCACAATCACGCGAAGGAAAATCATTGGCTAAGATGTTAGTATCATTTAGAAAAATGTATTTATAAAATAACTTTGGCAATATTTCAAATATAAAAAGAGAACAAACACAACTTCTTTTGTTTATCTGACATGATTTTTTTGAAAATGTAACATATATATTCGTGGACATCCCCCGCCCCGCACATTAACATGTATCGAGTTCGAGGAGGCCCATTCCGACACCTGTAAAATCACCAGAATGCCTATATCTGGTACTTATTGATGTTGTTATTTCAACAGAAATTTATGTTCCATCATACTATCTGTAGCTACGACTGGCCCCAATGCTGATTGGCTACTTAAAGACAGGTAAAATAGCTTTGGCGGAAACATCTTGAGAAAGAGAAGACATGTTTATATGTTGTTTTTCTATAGCTTCTAATGTTAAAGCGAACGAATGAACATAATTTAGCTTTAACTGACATCCTATCAAGTCATATACAATGTTAGTAAACTGACTGCTATCACATATATAGTCTATATACACCAAACATAACCTCATTTTAAACAGGTACAAAATGACTTAGCAGTCAAAACCATAAACCATAAGATACATATCCCGTTTATCGTGTCCAGCTACATTCACGTTTCATATTGTACTTCATAACAAAGGCTTTGTAAACATATGAAGGACGTAACAGTTGGATGACGCAGTTTGTTAATTATCTATCTTGCATCATTTTAAAAATGTGCAATACGAGAAAACAGGCTTCATGCAATACAAACATAAAGACATATATCTATCATAGACTAACGTGTAACACTATCATACTTATTATGTGTTTTTATTTTTAATACATTGTAGTATTTACGTCAACATTAATGTTTAACAAAATGCTCCATATATACAACATCGTTTACATTTTGATCACATAGTATCAGTTTCAGAATTCGTATAACAATGCAATCTAATTAACATTAAATATTTGAACACGGAGTTTACAGAGTGGATAATTTTAATTAGATTGTATAACAATGGTGCTCTTAAGTTTAATATTTGTTTTAGAAATAATGAATGAAATTAGAATAGAGTAAAAAACAAAATAACTACATGCCTTAAGCTCTAAATAAAAATTCAATACTAAACTGCTATGTAAAAAAGTTAGATGTACAATGTATGTTTGAAGAATGCTTCACCAGAATACGAGGGGCCGCGATGGCCGAATGATTAAGATGTCCCGACACTTTATCACTAGCCCTCCATCTCTCGGTCGCGAGTTCGAAACCTTCGTGTGGCAGCTGTCAGATACTGACTACATGTAGTTCAACTACTTAGCCGGTGATAATTCTCCAGGTACGCCGGCTTTCCTCCACCTCCAAAACCTGGCACGTCCTTAATTAAATGACCCAAGATCCTGGCTATTGCCTGACGCGCATATGCAATGATATGATTGATAACCTAACGAGCTGATATATAACATAGTGTTTTGAAGTATATGGACTTAATTGAATAAATATTAATTAAATCAACTGAAAAAAAAATTACGTAATTACGAACGTCTGTGGTTGGGATCATTTTCGTTGAAAATAATAATATAACGCAAAACGTTTGCGTTCTTTCGTGAAACTAAAGTGTTATTGCGGCGACGTAGTTGAACTAGTCACTTTTTCGACATGATTTATGTCGATTTGTCATTTAAATGTCGACATATTTACATGTTTAGTTTAGGTGATATAACTGATTCAGACGTTAAAGAAAAATATCAAAACACAGAAAATCGTCTTATCAACCAAAATTTTGGATTATACAAGTGTACAACAACTCAGCGTTATTCTTAAGTGGTATCAATAAAACCTTCGACGTCTTACACACTATATCCAAATATTACCCACTAACGTCATACACACTGCATCCAAATATTACCCACTAACGTCGTATACATTGTATCAAAGTATTACACACACGACGTCATACACACTGTATCCAAGTATTACCCACTAACGTCATGCACACTGTATCCAAGTATTACCCACTGACGTCATACACATTGTATCCAAGTATTACCCACACGACGTCATACACACTGTATCCAAGTATTACCCACTAACGTCATGCACACTGTATCCAAGTATTACCCACTGACGTCATACACATTGTATCCAAGTATTACACACACGACGTCATACACATTGTATCCAAGTATTACCCACTAACGTCATACACATTGTATCCAAGTATTACCCACTAACGCCATGCACACTGTATCCAAGTATTACCCACTAATGTCATACACATTGTATCCAAGTATTACACACACGACGTCATACACACTGTATCCAAATATAACCCACACGACGTCATACACACCGTATCCAAGTATTACACACACGACGTCATACACACCGTATCCAAGTATTACACACACGACGTCATACACACCGTATCCAAGTATTACACACACGACGTCATACACACTGTATCCAAGTATTACCCACTGACGTCATGCACATTGTATCCAAGTATTACACACACGACGTCATGCACTTTGTATCGAAGTATTACACACACGACGTCATACACATTGTATCCAAATATTACACACACGACGTCATACACATTGTATCCAAGTATTACCCACTAACGTCATGCACACTGTATCCAAGTATTACCCACTGACGTCATGCACATTGTATCCAAGTATTACACACACGACGTCATACACTTTGTATCGAAGTATTACACACACGACGTCATACACATTGTATCCAAATATTACACACACGACGTCATACACATTGTATCAAAGTATTACCCACTAACGTCATGCACACTGTATCCAAATATTACCCACTAACGTCATACACATTGTATCCAAGTATTACCCACACGACGTCATACACACTGTATCCAAGTATTACCCACACGACGTCATACACATTGTATCCAAGTATTAACCACACGACGTCATACACATTGTATCCAAGTATTACCCACACGACGTCATACACATTGTATCCAAGTATTACCCACTAACGTCATGCACATTGTATCCAAATATTACCCACACGACGTCATACACACTATATCAAAATATTACCCACTAACGTCATACACATTGTATCCAAATATTACCCACTAACGTCATACACATTATATCCAAGTATTACTCACTAATGTCATACACATTGTATCCAAATATTACCCACTTACGTCGTACACATTGTATACAAATATTACCCACACGACGTCATACACACTGTATCCAACTACTACCCACACGACGTCATACACATTGTATCCAAGTATTACACACACGACGTCATACACATTGTATCCAAATATAACCCACTCGACATCATACACACTGTATCCAAATATAACCCACACGACGTCATACAAATTGTATCCAAGTATTACCCACACGACGTCATACACATTGTATCCAAGTATTACCCTCACGACGTCATACACACTGTATCCAAATATTATCTTCTCGACGTCATACGCTCTATCAAAGTATTTACCTACTCGATGTTTTTGTTAAATAATGTAAAAAAAAAACTACCTGTGATTTAAAGTAATTTTAATTTAAAGACCACCGTTCTCAAATAAGTGTAAATATGAATTTACTTCCATACATCGGGATAGGAACATTCATGAATGGAAGAGTTAATTAAAATGAATAAAGAGGAAGAAAGTGCTCCAGCCATAGCATTAAGCATCAGATGACTATTCTTCCTTGGCCCCACTGCATTCGTAACAAATTTAGTTTACAATTGTATTACCTCCATAAAGAGATAAATGATGTTTTTTCCAACCGGTTTCAGGTATCGAGAACCTTTTCTCAGTCTTTTACAAATTTGATTGTTTACGTAAAATTGAGTCAAACTATGGCCAACCGTTTCCTCGTCTTCAGTATATAACACGTTTTGCGTAATACATGTAACGTGTTATTGACGCGATATAACGCGTTAGTTTTGCAATATAACGCGTACATGTCAAGCGTCAATGTGAAACAAAAATCAATTAAATTGAAGAATATGACTTTATGTATTGTTAGTGTTGTTATGTAAAATGCATATTCGATTCTTCCAGGGTTATATGAACGTATCACAAGGAATAATAGACTGGATATGTAGTTCCCCGCCATGGGTTAACGATTGACAACAAACTGTGTTTACTAAAGGCTGGATAGTACCCTGATCATTGTGTCCTTTTAGTTATAGACAAGACAGTATACTGATGTGCGTTACTGTCTAGATATAGGCTGGACAATCCCCTTCATAAGGAGGGATCCCTGTTTGTGTGTGACCATTGCAGGCCACACAACATAGTCCAGGCTATCCCCTGATTGAGTGAATTCTTTAAAAAAGTCTTTATTGAATCTTTCTCCTCGTTTGTTTGGGGGAAATAAGAACTCCACGCGCGGGCTCTGCATCACCATACCCCAGCATATCTCGGTAATCTTATCGACGAAAGGTCCAAGCATGTCCAATGAATTGTTTTCCTCGAGTGATTTTAGATTATGTTTCACTTTCTGAAATATATGAAAAATATGTATCACATCAATACTTAATTTAATGTTGATATTATAAATGATTATGGCTATCATGGATATTTGAACAAATCGGGAATAACTTCTATTACCCCCAGTAATAAAATATGGTTGTAATGGTTGTGGAGCCATCGAATCAGCCACATAGTGTACAATCAAGTGTCCTGACGAAGGAGGGCATATACAGGCACACAAGTCATAATGAATCACACTACTAACAGATATGCACGCATATTCAGCAATGACATATGTATAAGAGGTATTGGTGATAACAGTTTTAACTTAGGTCAGTTAACGTATCTAGCAATTACTCCCCTGTCAATTTCGTGACACGTGAACTACAGAAAAAGTAGAATGTCATGCGACATTATATTCGAATAAGTTTTTCAAATGTTTATATTCAAAATGATAACCAAACATTACCAGCTTAAAAACACACACACCCATCTTTATTGTTTTATATCAGTGGAGCCATTATTGGTCGCATTGGTTTTCTCTCACTGTTGTATTGTATTTCTCTGATAGAACGCGACGACACACGAGAACTGAATTATGTCTAAAACCTCAATACTCATTAGATTTGGATATAATATCATTTAAGCGTTGTAAAGAAAATGATAATGCTGATAAAAATATCAAGACTTATATTTTTCTCTCGTACACTTCATATACAACATAAGCTCACCTCTCTTATCACCGGGAGTGATCGTTTTGACGCCTGCTTTTGTGCATCTTTTAGACTTCTTTGAACTTCTATAGGGTAATTGGTGTCTCCAGTTTGCTAATTTATAGTTCATAAGATAACGA